>NC_133165.1:76219833-76525920 GCF_040802235.1 Manis javanica
ACCTCCATACTGCTTTCCACAATGGTTGAACTAATTTACATTCCCACCAGCAGTGTAGGAGGGTTCCCCTTTCTCCACAGCCTCGCCAACATTTGTTGTTGTTTGTCTTTTGGATGGCAGCCATCCTTACCGGTGTGAGGTGATACCTCATTGTAGTTTTAATCTGCATTTCTCTGATAATTAGCAATGAGGAGCATCTTTTCATGTGTCTGTTGGCCATCTGTATTTCTGTTTTGGAGAACAGTCTGTTCAGTTCCTCTGCCCATTTTTTAATTGGGTTATTTGTTTTTTGTTTGTTGAGGCATGTGAGCTCTTTATATATTCTGGACGTCAAGTCTTTATCAGATCTGTCATTTTCAAATATATTCTCCCATACTGTAGGGCTCCTTTATGTTCTATTGATGGTGTCTTTTGCTGTACAGAAGCTTTTCAGCTTAATGTAGTCCCACTTGCTCATTTTTGCTGTTGTTTTTCTTGCCCGGGGAGATATGTTCAAGAAGAGGTCACTCATGTTTATGTCTAAGAGGTTTTTGTCTATGTTTTTTTCCAAGAGTTTAATGATTTCATGACTTACATTCAGGTCTTTGATCCATTTTGAGTTTACTTTTGTATATGGGGTTAGACAATGGTCCAGTTTCATTCTCCTACATGTAGCTGTCCAGTTTTGCCAGCACCATCTGTTGAAGAGACTGTCATTTCACCATTGTATGTCCATGGCTCCTTTATCAAATATTAATTGTCTATATATGTCTGGGTTAATGTCTGGAATCTCTAGTCTGTTCCATTGGTCTGTGGCTCTGTTCTTGTGCCAGTACCAAATTGTCTTGATTACTATGGCTTTATAATAGAGCTTGAAGTTGGGGAGTGAGATCCCCCCTACTTTATTCTTCTTTCTCAGGATTGCTTTGGCTATGCGGGGTCTTTGGTGGTTCCACACAAATTTTTGAATTATTTGTTCCAGTTCATTGAAGAATGTTGCTGGTAGTTTCATAGGCATTGCATCAAATCTGTATATTACTTTGGGCAGGATGGCCATTTTGACGATATTAATTCTTCCTAGCCATGAGCATGGGATGCGTTACCATCTGTTAGTGTCCCCTTTAATTTCTCTTAAGAGTGACTTGTAGTTTTCAGAGTATAAGTCTTTCACTCCTTTGGTTAGGTTTATTCCTTGGTATTTTATTTTTTTTGATGCAATTGTGAATGGAGTTGTTTTCCTGATTTCTCTCTGTTGGTTCATTGTTAGTGTATAGGAAAGCTACAGATTTCTGTGTGTTGATTTTGTATCCTGCAACTTTGCTGTATTTCGATATCAGTTCTAGTAGTTTTGGGGTGGAGTCTTTAGGGTTTTTTATGTACAGTATCATGTCATCTGCAAATAGTGACAGTTTAACTTCTTCTTTACCAATCTGGATTCCTTGTATTTTTTTGTTTTGTCTGATTGCCATGGCTAGGACCTCCAGTACCACGGTGAGGAACAGTGGGGAGAGTGGGCATCCCTGTCTAGTTCCTGATCTCAGAGGAAAAGCTTTCAGCTTCTCGCTGTTCAATATAATGTTGGCTGTGGGTTTTTCATAGATGGCCTTTATTATGTTGAGGTACTTGCTCTCTATTCCCATTTTGCTGAGAGTTTTTATCATGAATGGATGTTGAACTTTGTCAAATGCTTTTTCAGCATCTATGGAGATGATCATGTGGTTTTTGTCTTTCTTTTTGTTGATGTGGTGGATGATGTTGATGGACTTTCGAATGTTGTGCCATCTTTGCATCCCTGGGATGAATCCCACTTGGTCATGGTGTACGATCCTTTTGATGTATTTTTTAATTCAGTTTACTAATATTTTGTTGAGTATTTTTGCATCTACGTTCATTAGGGATATTGGTCTGTAATTTTCTTTTTTGGTGGGGTCTTTGCCTCGTTTTGGTATTAGGGTGATGTTAGCTTCATAGAATGAGTTTGGGAGTATCACCTCCTCTTCTATTTTTTGGAAAACTTTCAGGAGAATTGGTATTATGTCTTCCCTGTATGTTTGATAAAATTCCGAGGTGAATCCATCTGGCCCGGGGGTTTTGTTCTTTGGTAGTTTTTTGATTACTGCTTCAATTTTGTTGCTGGTAATTCGTCTGTTTAGATTTTCTGTTTCTTTCTGGGTCAGTCTTGGAAGGTTGTATTTTTCTAGGAAGTTGTCCATTTCTCCTAGGTTTCCCAGCTTGTTAGCATATAGGTTTTCATAGTATTCTCTAATAATTCTTTGCATTTCTGTGGGATCCGTCGTGATTTTTCCTTTCTCGTTTCTGATACTGTTGATTTGTGTTGACTTTCTTTTCCTCTTAATAAGTCTGGCTAGAGGCTTGTCTATTTTGTTTATTTTCTCAAAGAACCAGCTCTTGGTTTCATTGATTTTTGCTATTGTTTTATTCTTCTCAATTTTATTTATTTCTTCTCTGATCTTTATTATGTCCCTCCTTCTGCTGACCTTAGGCCTCATTTGTTCTTCTTTTTCCAATTACGATAATTGTGAAATTAGACCTTTCATTTGGGATTGTTCTTCCTTTTTTAAATATGCTTGGATTGCTATATACTTACCTCTTAAGATTGCTTTTGCTGTGTCCCACTGAAGTTGGGGCTTATTGTTGTTGTTGCCATTTGTTTCCATATATTGCTGGATCTCCATTTTGATTTGGTCATTGATCCACTGATTATTTAAGAGCGTGTTGTTAAGCCTCATGTGTTTGTGAGCTTTTTTGCTTTCTTTGTACAGTTTATTTCTAGTTTTATGTCTTTGTGGTCTCAAAAGTTGGTTGGTAGGATTTCAATCTTTTGGAATTTACTGAGGCTCTCTTTGTGGCCTAGTATGTGGTCTATTCTGGAGAATGTTCCATGTGCACTTGAGAAGAATGTGTATCCTATTGCTTTTGGATGTAGAGTCCTGTAGATGTCTATTAGGTCCATCTGTTCTAGTGTGTTGTTCAGTGCCTCTGTGTCCTTACTTATTTTCTGTCTGGTGGATCTGTCCTTTGGAGTGAGTGGTGTGTTGAAGTCTCCTAGAATGAATGCATTGCATTCTATTTCCTCCTTTAGTTCTGTTAATATTTGTTTCAGGTATGTTGGTGCTCCTGTATTAGGTACATATATATTTATAATGGTTATATCCTCTTGTTGGACTGAGCCCTTTATCATTATGTAATGTCCTTCTTTGTCTTTTGTTACTTTCTTTATTTTGAAGTCTGTTTTGTCTGATACCAGAATTACAACACCTGCTTTCTTCTCTTTGTTGTTTGCCTGAAATATCTTTTTCCATCCCTTGACTTTAAGTGTGTACATGTCTTTGGGTTTGAGGTGAGTCTCTTGTAAGCAGCATATGGATGGATCTTGCTTTTTTATCCATTCTATTACTCTGTGTCTTTTGATTGGTGCATTCAGTCCATTTACATTTAGGGTGATTATTGAAAGGTATGAACTTATTGCCATTGCAGGCTTTAAGTTTGTGGTTACCAAAGGTTTAGGGTTAGCTTCTTTAGTATCTTACTCTATAACTTAACTTGCTTGTTGAGCTATTATACATGCAGTCTGATGATTCTTTATTTCTCTCCCTTCTTATTCCTCCTCCTCCCTTCTTCATATGTTGGATGTTTTGTTCTGTGCTCTTTTTAGGAGTGCTCCCATCTAGAGCAGTCCCTGTAAGATGCCTTGAAGAGGTGGTTTGTGGGAGGCAAATTCCCTCAACTTTTGCTTGTCTGGGAATTGTTTAATCCCTCCTTCATATTTAAATGATATTTGTGCTGGATACAGTAGTCTTGGTTCGAGGCCCTTCTGTTTCATTGCATTAAGTATATCATGCCATTCTCTTCTGGCCTGTAGGGTTTCTGTTGAGAAGTCTGATGATACCCTGATGGGTTTTCCTTTGTAGGTAACCTTTTTTTTCTCTCTGCCTTCCTTTAATACTTTGTCCTTGTCTTTGATCTTTGCCATTTTAATTATTATGTGTCTTGGTGTTGCCCTCCTTGATCCCTTGTCATGGGAGTTCTGTGTACCTCTGTGGTCTGAGAGGCCATTTATTCCCCTAGTTTGGGGATGTTTTTGGCAATTATTTCTTCAAAGACACTTTCTATCCCTTTTTCTCTCTCTTCTGGTATTCCTATAATGCGTATATTGTTCCTTTTTGATTGGTCACTCAGCTCTCTTAGAATTCTTTCATTCCTGGAGATCCTTTTATCTCTCTCTGCATCAGCTTCTCTGCATTCCTGTTCTCTGTTTTCTAGACCATTAATGGTCTCTTGCATTTCGTCCATTCTGTTTTGAAGTCCTTCCAGAGCTTGTTTTCTTTCTGTATTCTCCTTCCTTAGTTCTTGCATATTTCTCTGCAAGTCCATCAGCATGGTTATGAATTTTGTTTTGAATTCTTTTTCAGGAAGGCTTGCTAAATCTATCTCCCCAGGTTCCTCCTCAGGGGAAGATGTAGCAGATGCCGAAGCTGTCTGGGTTAGTCTTGTCTGGATCATATTTTTTGCCTTTTCATGTTGACAGGTGCTATTGACTGTCAGCTGGGAGGGCCAAACTTTTCACTTGCTACTGGCCTTTCTTTACTGGGACAACTTCGACCCCTAGTGGCTTGTGTTGGGTAATTGCGTGTAGGCTGGGTCTTTGTGTCTTGCCTGGCCAAAGGGTAGGAATTTTCCTTTCTGCCTTTCTGTGGGCGTGTTTTGCCTTAGGCTGTTTCTCTGCTTTCGCAGCACTGGGAGGGGTAATGGACTGGGGAGGGGCTGTTTGGCTGTTTACCTCTGTGACGGGTCTCAGAGCTGTTGCCCAGGGGGTTAGTGTGCACAGTTTTCCCTGTAATTTCCAGCCACTGGGCTGTGACCTTGTTGTTTCCGTCTGGCTGTTAAATCCTTGTCCCTTTAAGACTTTCAAAGAGCACTGGCTTTTCTTTGTTACAGGGGCATCAGCTTCAGCACCCGCTCAGAGGTCTTGCTGCCCTATTTCCCTAGTTTCCAGCCCTCCACGTATGCACTGTGTCTGCGCTCTGGTGCGGGTGGCTGGGGCTGGGTGTATAGCAGTCCTTGGCTCCCTCTCCCTCCCTCCAGGAGCTGGAGGGAGGTGTGCTGGGGTTCCGCAAGCCGGGGCTTGTATCTTACCCCTTTCACCAGGCGCTGGGCTCTCGCACATGTCGATGTAGTCAGGCTGTTGTCCTGTGTCTTCTGGTCTCTCTTTTAGGATTAGTTGTATTTGTTGTATTTTCAAAAATACATATGTTTTTGGGAGGAGATTCCCACTGTCCTACTCATGCCACCATGTTGGCTCCGCCTCTGCCTAATTGATTTTTCATATGTAGAAAGACTCTTAATTCCTGCAATAAAGCCCACTTGCCCATGGTGGGTTATCTTATTTTCATGTTTCTGGAATTATTCATTTATTTATTTTAGTGTTTTGTTGAGGATTTTTGCATCTAGATTCATAAGGATTGTTAGTTTGTAGTTTTCTTCTTCTGATGTCTATGTCTCACTTTGGTATCAGGATAATGCTGGCTTCATATAATGAGTGAGGATCTGGTCCCTACTCTTCTATTTTTTGGAAAATTTTAAGAAAAATTTGTATTAAATCTTCTTTAAATGCTGTTAGAATTCACCAGAAAAACCCTGAGAGTCTTCTCTTTCAGGGAGTTTTTAGTTACTTATTTAATCTCAAGTTCCTTGATTGTGTTAAGTGGTCTAATAGGGTATTATTTATAATAAGTGATTTAATTATTACAAAAGATATATAAAAATTATTTAATACATAAGACATTATGTATATTTGGGACTGTTATGTTTTCTTGTAGAATTCACTTCTTTACTACCATGAATATGTTAATTATTCCTTACAATCGTCTTTGTTCTGAAGTCAACTTCATCTGAAATTAATATAGCTACTCTAACTGTCTGACTTACTGTAATATAGTATATATTGATCCAGCCATTTGCATTTAACCTGAGTGCTTATATTTAAGGTCAGTTTCCTTTAGACAATACACAAAGTTGGGTGTTGTTTTTTACGTATTCTGACAATCTTTGTCTTTTAGTTGCTGTATTAAACTGTTCACATTTAATGTGATTACTGATATACTTGAATGATCTACAAACTAAAAATTTCATATTCATTGTATTTCTTCTTCATGTCTTATTTCCTCTTCTATTCTGGTTTTAGTGGAGCATTTTATAAAAGTTCATTTTATCTCTCCCTTTAGGATAAGAAATATAATTCTTTGAATTCTGTTTTTATTTTTTCTGGTTGGCCTAGGTTTTGCAATATACATTTTAGCTAATCTAAGTCCACTTTTAAGTAACACTAACTGCCTCATGGGCAGGGCAGTTACCTTATAGCAGTATTTCAATTCTTCCCCAACATTCTCTGTAATATTGCTATCATTCATTTCAATTATCCATGGTAATAGTCACCAATATATTGTTATTATTATTGCTTTAAACACACTGTTATCTTTTAGATCTGTTAAAAGTAATAAACATAAAATATTTTTATTTTATTTCATTTATTCCTTCTTTTATACTTTTCCTTTCTTTATGGAGATCTGTGGTTTTTGCCTATTCAGTTTTCTTTTTTTTTGAAGAATTTCTTTTAATATTTCCTGCATGACAGAACTGCTGGCAATTAATTCCGTCAGTGTTTGTGTGTCTGGAAAAATCTTTATTTCCCCTTTGATTTTAAAGGGTAATTTCTCTGGACATCTAATTCCAGGTTGATAGATTTATTTCTTTCAATACTTTAAGTGTTAAACCCTATTCTCTTTTTGCTTATATGGCTTCTGTTGCAAAGTCTTCTATGATTCCTTTGTCATGATCTTCTGCTGTTTGAAAATGATATGCCTAGCTGCTATATCTCCTCTATCTCTATCTCTATAGATATAGACAATAGATTCAGATATATATTTTGCTTTACATTCTTTCAGTTTTCCAGATGTAGGGCCTAGGTCTGTCATTAGTTTTGGAAATGGCTTGGCCATTATTGCTTCAAATATGTCTTTTGGTCTATTCTCTCTTTCTTCCCCTGCTGATATTCCAATTATGTCTATAGTACACCTTTTGAAACTGCCCCAAACTTATGCAGTTTTTTTTTTCTCTTTGTATTTTAGTTTGGTAAGTTTTTACCGACATGTGTTCAGGCTAATCAATTATTTCCTTGGGTGTATGTGATTTACTGATGATCTTACCAAATTCATTCTTCCCTGTTACAGTGTTTTTCTATTTCTAGTATTTCCTTTTGATTATTCTCAGAGTGTCCATCTCCTTGCTTGTATTACCTTTTATTTTTGCATGTGTCTGCTATTCAATTAGAGCCCTTAATATATTGTCACTGATATTCTAATTCCTCTATCCAGTAATTCCAACATCTCTCATATCTGACTCTGGTTCTTATCCTTGTTTGGCTCTTTAGGCTGTTTTTGTTATTGTTTGTTTGTTTTTGTCTTTTTAGCATGTTTGTAAGTTTTTGTTGAAACCTGGACATGTCAGGTCATAGAAAATGAGGTTAAAAAAAAAAGACAGTAAAGTTTAATGTTAATCAGGCCAGGATTTAATACTTATGGTTTCTGTAGCTGCTTGAGACAGTCCTCTAATGTCTGTTTTTGTCTTCCTTTTTGACCTTGGGATTTCTTAAGAACTCCTCCACAGATACAGTCTTGATCCCTTTACCTGCAATACACCATTCACATTGGAATTCTGTTGGTGTGTGGTGTGGAGCAGAAATATTCTATAAACTTTTGATTAAATGTCAGTTGTTCAGTGGGTCTTCATATATGGTCTATGTCCTTTGCAAATGTTAGCTTTCTTTTCTTCTTTTCCTTAGGAGAGGTCAGTAATTGAGATACGGTAGGAGGAATATCTTCCCCAGATAGGATAAAACTCAGGTAAAGTCTCCCCTGGAGGGCAGCATTTTCTTATGGAGGATACTCTGGGTATATTTCATAATATCTACTTTCTCTCTTCTCTTGCTAAAGCTACAAGGGGGGTTTTATTGGCTTTCACCATGAAACCTAGTGAAATAACTGCTAATTAGATGAGGGACAAAAATGCATACATAGAGTACCAGCTTGAAACCAGCATATCTGTGATAACCCTCAGAAATGTATAATTTTCCCCTTTATACTTGATATAAATATCAAATGTTTAATTAAAAAAGAAAAAAGGGTAAGTAAAAGTGAAAAAACTCTAAGCCTCAGGCACCTGACATAGAGCAGAAAATGGGAATTACATCATCATCTTAAGAAAAAAATAACGAATTAGATCTGACAATTATTCTTTATTTGATTTTGGAGCTGTCCTTAGTAAACTGGGTATTATTTATTTTCAAAATCTATTAAAAAACATCGTTTACTAATTTTTGAAATCCTAATAGCTGGATACTATAAGCATCACACATGAAGACACACAAAGAAAAACATTGTTTTTATAATAAAGCCTGGAAAGACCTAAAGCTCACATTTGAATATATATAGAGAGTGTATGTATGCATATATATAACATATATACATAATATATAAATTAAAATATAATAAAAATAATAAATAATATATAATAATACAATGTATACACACATATATGTATAAAACAAACAATTTCATTAACACACCTATTTACTGTTTTTTGTTTGGGGAGTAGGTACATCGCTAGGTGATACAGAGATGGGCTGGGGTAAAAAAGGGAGATACAGAATTCTGTCTTCATTTAATCCTCAGCAATAATAGATGTGGAACAAAAACATCTGGAACTAGCACCCTCAAACAAAATAGATGGTTTTGATCTATTTTTGCTACTGTTTAGTCAAACAAGGACTTATGTGCTCTTCTGCTTTCTGTGTTCAGAGTGTTTAATATGAACTATTTCTTCATTGTTAAATAAAGTACATAAAGTGAGAATCTGATGTGGAAAAAAAATCTCAAAATTCTTTCACATGATACAGTATATTATGAACTCACCATGGATTTAACACCTCCAAGAGATAGCAATGCAAATCCAAGTGTCATTAAACACCGAATTTAAAAAAACATACCCACTATATCCTTTGGTGCGAATGCACTGTATAAATTCACAATCCTCCTTAATGGCCTCTGCATTTCTCATTTCTGTTACACAGTGGGGTAGTATTATTTTTGCAATTCAATTCTGAAATGGAACTTTGGATACAAGAAAAACTATGTATGTATTTGTAATTTACATTTTTGCTGTTATTTAAAATAGACATAATAGTTAAGCTATTTTCTTGAGGCAGGAAAAAAATCAGAATTGCTCTCTACTTCTATAGTTTTTTCACACTTAAGTCATGTCCAAAGAAAGCAGCAGAAATTCTCTTATAGGTAGGTAGGAACAAATTTAAATGTTCTACTGTTTTACTCCTAAACTTAAAACGTAGTGAATTCTTTCACAAGCATACATAAAATTTTCTTTATTTTTATCCAGATTCTCATAATATGGGCCCTCAATTAGCTCAAATTGTAATCTATTGAAATCAAAATGTTATCCAAAATAAATCAAAAAGATAAATTTGGAGTTTGTGTATATGAATGTAGGGAGTCTGTGTGATTCAGTCAAGAGGTCAGCCTGCCAGGATAAAGTCAGACAGAGAGGGGTGGGCAGTCAGTTTGTAGAAGCAAACAGAGAGAATCCTTCATACAATGTTTGCTGATACTGCCATAGTGATAGAGAGAGCCAATTGATCAAGCTACTGACTTCCCGGCTGCAGTCAGAAAGCTTCACATCATGCATAAATCAAAAAATATTTCTGTGTGCTTCTGAGGTTTGAGAGATTTTAGTGGAATTTTCTTCTTAACTATTTTTTATGGCCTCTTCTGTTTGTTGGAATCTGCCACAACCTCTAAATGAGAACAGCATTAGAACTAGAGCGTATTATAAACAAAAACACTTCCCAAAGATGATTTTGCTCTGTCACGTAAACAGATCCTCTGGGCTTTCTAGATTGTCCAACAATGACTTTAAATTCGTACGCTGATATCCTGCTACATATAGTTTTAAGATGAAGGTTTTAATTCACATAAATTTGAGAATAGAAAACATGTCTATTATACAAGAATTTCAAGTAAGTTCAGCTGCCTTACCTCTAATGTACACATACATACACATACAAACCACACATATATACTACATAAAAGTTTAGGTTGGGCTTGAAATCAATTTTATTTTCAAATAATTTCTCAAATATTATCCTTTTAAATAAAATTATGCTCATTGCCCTATACTCTTACACTTAATATTAAGCATAATGCTAAATGATTGTCACTGGATTAATTTAAATCTAAACATTCATGGATCTGATTAGGAAAACAGATATATTCACTCCTCCTGTGTATTGGAGAAAAGAGGTCTATTTTTTGGATAATTCTAGAGAATTAATTTTGATCTTTTTGATCTTTCTTCTGGTATGCCTGAAAAATAAAAAATTCACTTCCAATTTGTGGGGCAGTCCAAAGCTGGAAGTAACAGCTTTATACATAATTTTTGATTCATCGGCCAATGGTCTCTTTGTATTGTTGAACTGGAATCCATTCTTTCCTGAGAGTCTATTCGTTACTCTAATGCCAAAGTGTGAATGTTTATAATAAGCAAGGGTAAGGAGTTATTTTACAGCTGTTCTCATTTATTAGGAGCACCACTCATGCAAGAAAAATACACTAACCTTGGACAATACCTTTGCCTCCCTCACACCCCCCTACCCACCATTGCCAATGAGCTATTGGGAAGATTGTGTCACTGTAAGTAATCTGTTCTAGTTATAATCATGGGTATTCTGTTTCCTGACAGGAATGCTATGTCCATTTCCTCCAGCAACTGGTTGTCCTATTCACTCCAGTTATCTTTTATGATGCAATCTCTTGAAAATACTGCTTGGTTAAAACTAGAAAATGAACAGATATTTAATTGTGGGTGCTTGTTTGCAGTTGTATCATGGATTAGAAATAAGATCAATATGCTATTATATAAGAGCATCTAGCAAAAGATACTAGAAGTGTATAAACAAATGTGAATCAACTACCAAAAGATTACTTGAGACATGGGAAATATTACCTCATAATATAGGATAGTTTGTGTTGGATCATGATAAAATGAAAATAAAACAAATAAACTGTATACTTTTTCAGAGAAGGGATGAAATTCCATTATTTTATATTCCAGAAGGAGGGGGATGTGGGGGAGAAAGGATATAAAACAAACTATTAACAAAGTGCATAGGAGTTGCTTTGACTTAAATAGAAGAACATTTTAAAATTACGGTTTCTCACCAACCCCAGAAAAAATTGTTTGATGGATTGCTTTGCATTTTACACACACACACACACACACACACACACACACACACACACACACACACACATATATATGTATTATTATAATTGTTATAATTATTGAAAGTAAAAGGGCTAGACAAGGTTCAGGGATCAAGGACTGTGTCAGTATTCATGGATCTCCTGTGTTTCTGCATGTCTTTTGAGCAAATTTTGTCTTTTATCATCTTTTTAAGAATATTTATACAGCAAACAGCATTTGGAGATAGAATGTATTCTTGGAGAGTCAAGGATGGGCTACTTATTGAACATTGTAACAAGATGGCTTACTACCCATTATAAAATATTTGGGTTCCTTAAACTTAGTGTTCCTCTCCTATAATGTAACACACTGCAGTATGCAGGCATCATATTGTCCTTTCTATGTTATGCTGTGACAATTAGAATTTAGAGATTCAATGAAAAATTGCTGACATTCTGGCCATTGTTATTTAGTCCTTTAACTTTTTAGAATTAGAAAAAGTGATCATAAATAAGAAAAATATTATGGAGGAGAATCCTGCTGTCCCCACTTTAAGGTCAAATAAAAAATGAAAAGCAGGTAGTGAGGTAGTAATAGTCATGTAGATTTACCAGGCTTATTCACTGAGATACTATATAACATATGCATCTGACAAAGATAAAATTAGATCCTTGTAATCCTGGAATTTAAATTTAGATTTTATGTTATAATGTAATTTACATAAAAGTTTACAATTAAATACTTGCAGTCATACAAATACATTGAGTCCACATACTAATACTGCAAAGTAGACATTCCTATTTTATAGACGATCAAGTTGAGACTCAAAAAGATTAAGGAAACATATTTAAGGCTTTATTTGTTTGCTGGATGGTGAGAGAGGAGGCAACCCCTGTCCAGTTAAAGCAAGGTAAGGACCCCAGGAAGGACAAAGGAGATGCTTACTAAGGACCTTAGGAATATGAAAAACAGGGAGACTTGCAGCTGAAACACTGCAACAATGTGTAAGATGGTTCCCACCTGACCTCCAGTCATAACCATTTTACTGACTATAAGTCACCATAGCTCAGGTAGCTTAGTCTAGGCATACTAGTTAAAAATAGAAATGACCTTTAGTATGACTGGCTAAAATATAGCTGGCATTCTGACAGGAACCTATAGAAAACAAACAGCTTCCCTCCCTCCTCCATGCAGCCGGCATAAAACCTCTAGACCTGAGCCCATAAATGGCAGCCATGCCCCTCCCAGTACATGCCTGGGAGCTCTGTATCTTTACATCTCTCTATCAATAAAAAGCTTCTTGTTTGCTTGCCTACCTCTGTAAACAAGAACCCCAGTATCACCTTTCGGGGCTCGTCTAGGATCTCTCCCTGTTTTCAGCCTCCTCCTAGAGGGCAGCTACCATTCCCTACTACTCTCGCTTTAATGAATTCCTTCCTTACCTGTTGGAGGATTGTCCAGAGTCAAGAACCCTCCCCCTCATTCAGGCTGAGGTTTCTCCTAGTGCCTCACCTAGTGCGCAGGGAAAGACCTCCCCAGATGCAGCTGCCTGGCAACAATGGGAGGCAAGATGGGTCCTCAGTTCAGTTGTACTTTGATTCTCCTGCTTTTTGCCAGTACTGAACTCTCCTTCCCATAAAAAGAGTATGAGTATGAGCAGAGGGCAGCACTGGCTGATTCAGAAGCTTTTATGCCAGACTCAAGGCAGAACTGCAGTAGCAGAGAAGCTGTATCACAGACTCGTAAGTAGATTCAATTCCATATATGCAATGTCTTGCATGTGGATACTTGGTTCCTCTACAAAAAAACATGTAACAAGGAGTAAAATGACTACTTCCATGTTGTAGCTTAAAGAATAGAGCTCATGAGCACACATAAGCCACTCTCTAGGGATTCCCTAAAATATTTCCATGAGGGACTAGCTTTTCTATAATTGTTAGACAGAGGAAAAAATAGGATAAAGCCTTGCTACTGTTATCATGATCATATTTTTAGTACTCAATTCTGGAGGCTGGGCAAATGAGTTACATCTCTGATTTTTCCTGTCTTCTTCAATCGATTATGAGCTTTTAAGGATATGGTCGATGTCTTATTCATCTCTATTTTCACAGACCTTATTTCAGTGATTGTCACATGGCAGCTGCTAAACAAATGTTTAATGAATTAATAAATGAGTTAGTGAATAATGATAAATGAAATGTATTTTAAAAATTGAAACAGAAAGTAAATTATGAAAGAATATGAGCAGTGGGAAAGAAAGTGTTTATGGAAAGTTACTTTCATTTTGTAAAACATTGTTTGGGTTGAAATTTGACTTTTCTGTTCTTAGGTGGTATGCAGTATGTCAACCTGTTTGAGAATCACACAAGATTTCTTTATGTGATAGAATACACTTTCTCCTTTAAAATGAAAGAAAAAATTCTTGTTGACTAAAAGAATGTATATTGGGAAGATAGAGAAAATACATCTTTCCAACATGTTCTCTTTAAAAATATTTAAAAGACTATTGAAAATTTTATTTTGGAGACAATAGTACAACAATTTATACTTATTCATGCACATTGGGCTTATTAGTTGTATACATCCTGCTGTATAACAGAAGCTGAATATTTTAAATATCAGGAGGTTTTTATTTCACATACAGTATCATTGCAAATGTTGCTATTTTTTGAAACACAATATACAACTTTATCACCTTAACAATTTCACACAGAGTCAGTACAAGAAGACTACCAAAATCTCATCAACATTTGCCCAAAACTACTGCATTAAAATCAAGCGGATACAGTTTATGTAAATACTAAAAATAAATAATAAAATTAGGCCATTAGCCACTCATTTATCCACATCCAAAAATTTCTAAATCTACAATTTTTGAACATGTTATTACATTTCATCTAAGTTAAAATGGTTTTTAGATTTAAATTTTGGATTCCTAGCTCTTCAGTTTTAGGATAACATTCAAAAGCTCTTCAAAGCCAGTATCTTCCATTTCTTTATTTCTTTCTAGGCAAATTGATCAGCAGTGTTTTGAGGATTGGCTGTGTGCCCAGTTTCTACAAATGCCAAATACTTCTGTGCACCAAGTTAATTAAAATTGACTGCTTGTTTTAGGCAGAAGAAGCAGGCAGAATACTGGATGGTGCTAAAGAGTGATTGAACAATTTAAGCAAACAGAATAGCCTGCCTTCAAGCTAAAGAATAAAAATAGTTTATTATGTTGCCTTTGCTAACAGAAAAAAAAAATAGGACCTATAAGAATGGTGCTTTTAATTGAAAAAATGTGAAATATATACCTGAATCATCTTGAAAATACTATATGAGTCATAGAAAAACAGTAAAAAATATGCAAACCACTTTTTACAATAAATATAAATTAGACTTTGTTGACCAATGTTTTAAAAAATTTACTTACATTACAGACATATAACAAACTTTTTCACTACACTCTATAACAAAAGGTGTATTTTCCAATTTATTCACATATGTGTCATCAATTAATATCTACTTCCTGGAGCTCAAGAAAACTCATAGTAAATTTTTAAAAAATATAATGAATTGGTATTTGAAGACAGAACTGACTTTTAAATAACACAATTTAAATGCTTGTAGTAATCCTCTAGATTCTGCGGCATTAAAAGAAGTTACTACAATAACAAATGTTGGTGAGGATGTGGAGAAAGGGGAACCCTCCTACACTACCGGTGGGACTGAATTAGTTCAACCATTGTGAAAAGCAGTATGGAGGTTCTTCAAAAAACTCAAAATACAAATACCATTTGACCTGGGAATTCCACTTCTAGGAATTTACCCTAAGAATGCAGCAGCCCAGTTTGAAAAAGACAGATGCACCCGTATGTTTATTGCAACACTAATTACAATAGCCAAGAAACGGAAGCAACCTAAGTGTTCATCAGTAGATGAATGGATAAAGCGGAGGTGGTACATATACACAATGGAATATTATTCAGCCATAAGAAGAAAACAAATCCTACCATTTACAACAACATGGATGGAGCTAGAGGGTATTATGCACAGTGAAATAAGCCAGGCAGAGAAAGACAAGTATCAAATGATTTCACTCATCTGTAGAGTATAAGAAGAAAGTAAAAACTGAAGGAACAAAACAGCAGCAGACTCACAGAACCCAAAAATGGACTAACAGTTACCAAAGGAAGGGACTGTGGGAAATGGGTGGGAAGGGAGGTATAAGGGGGAAAAAAGGGTTTTCAATTAGCATACCTAATGTGGTGGGGGGAGATACAGGGAAGGCAGTATAACACAGAGAAAACAAGTAGTGATTCTATAGCATCTTGCTACGCTAATGGACAGGGACTGTAATGGGGTATGTGGTGGGGACTTGATAATAGGGGGGGTCTAGTAACCATAATGTTGCTCATGTAATTGTACATTAATAATACCAAAATAAAAAAATAAAAAAAAATAAGTTACCAGCTTAAATATTTAAGGTATGAGGTTAACATGGCTTAATGAGCTGAATCTTGACCCTATAACCATATTTTGGTCACTTTTAGGCAGGAAATGGACGACTGCTAACATATACTGGGAGCCTACTAATTGGCAGGAACATTACCAGATATATTTAATGGACACTATTGCTTTTCATTCTCACTATAAGACTATGAAATTGTTATATATGTATGTATTTTACAGATGAAACTGAGAAACAGAGGGGAAGAGAATTTCTGAATGTAAGAAAACTATTAGAATTAATTTGGATTTAATTAATTTAATTAATTAGTTATTCTAAGTTTTGATGGGCCCCTGAAGTTTGCTCTATCTATTCTTTTCAAATTATTTAACTGTTAAATATGTAGAAAAAAAATTTACTTGAAACTCTGTCAAGATCCAAGAAGTTTAAAAATGAGCTTGGATCAAAAAATATAAAATCATCCACTAATAATCATGTTTTTTCCTCAAAGAAAGGTACCTTCACCATACACTCAGTTTATAGGCATGTTGACAAACTTGATTTTATGATTTCCATGAGATCAGCTTGAAGCCACATATTAGGAAAGGGTGGAAGACTCAAAACATTTGGGTGCTCAAAAGTCGTAAGTGTTACAAGATGGCCTTATATCCATAGAAAATAAGTAACATTTGAAAAAAGGGGGTGAATAATCTCAGATGGCATTTTGAGGTCCTTTTTTTGAAAGTTAATTATCTAACATATCTCAATAGAGAATACCTCAATAAACTATCTCTGTATTTACTCCTGTCTTGCACAACCAAGTTTTTGCGATAGGTTAGTGTAGTAGAGGAGTGTGCGTGGTCAGCAGATGGATGGTTGGGCACTGGCATGCCTCAATATATTTTCCTCTTTTTGGTCACATTTCAGCCCACTTAAGTCTGATGTGCCTTTCCATTACTGAAACTGTCCTACTTGAAGCCAAGTGCTTCCTTGTTTCAAGTACTCATCAAATATTTCTGAGCACTTTTTAATGCAAGGTATTATGTGAGGTAAATGATATACATTGTTGAATAATGATGATGATAATGATAGTAATTATGATAATATTGATGTTCACTAGCCAAAATCTTTAGAAATACACTTGTAGTCAAACAAATTTGGTTTTATTTAACTGAATTGCTATTATAAGAAAGAACTTAATCTAAGGAAATGTGTCAGGAAGAGGCTATTGGGAACAACTTTTTACAGGGTTTGAGATTTTCTTGGAAATTTGTAAAGAGAAAAGGTATTGGAAGCCTGTATTAGATCATTTAAGAAGTGGGGTCAACTTGGATATTTGGTATCTCAATAATTATTGTCAAGGAGGTTGGAGAACTAAAAAGGGACCAGAGTTATCATTAGTAAAGCAGCAGTAATCACCCATTTTGATCAAAAGAAGGCCTTGGTATTTTTACAGATATGAAGGGTCCCTGACTTGTTTCTATGAGGGTCACAAAGTGACCTTGTCCGTATCTTGTTCTGAGCGATGTTCTCTGGCTATTACGTGACAGTTTCTTAATAATAACTAATGCATTTTTTCAACTGTTTACTATATGCCTAGCATTATTCTGAGCACTTTATCTATGTTACTAATTCTGATCCTCAAAAAACCCTATAAGACAAATATAGCTACTATTCTCTTTTATAAATGGGGAAGGTGAGATAGAGAAAAAATAATTTGCCCAAGGTCATACAGCTGGTAAGTGACAGAGACACACCTGCAGTTTTAACTTCTGAACACTAAAAACTTCAAGGCTAACATCATGAAAACTTTAAATCCTGTGGAATGTCACATGAGAGTCTTTACTGAAGTTGACTTTGTTCACTACTTTTCAGCTTAAAAGTTCCTATTCTTGGCTTTTGTGACACCATTCTCCTCTGGTTCCTTTCTCCACCACTCTTGCTTCATTTCCTTGGCTGGCTTCTCTTTCACAGCCTGTTTTTTAATATAAATATTCCCATGATACATTTCTTGGCTCTTGTCTCTCCCTACTCTATATATTCTACACAGGCAAAAGCAAGTGTTTCAACTACTCTATAAATGCTAATGATATCCAAAGCTTTTGCTTCACTTTTGTCGTCCCTCCTAATTCTAAACCATAATATTAATTATCTAGATATTTCACATGTATTTCAACATTCTAACACTGAAATCATTTTCTTTACTTCAACTACTACTAATGTAAGCCAGGCAACCACAATACTCTCTCGCCTAGGATAATGCAGAAAACTCAAAACTGATCCCCCCAACTCCAGATTTTCCCACTCTTTACCTTTTTTCCTTATGTCTTCTTTACATTGTATACTATAGAAACTATCTAAAATGTAAAGATAAAAATATTCCTTTGACATCATTTACAGTAACTTCAAGACAAATTAAATATTTGACATAAATCTACCAAAACATGTATAAGATCTGTATGCTAGAAACTATAAAATACTATGAAAGAAATCAAAGAAGATTCCATAGAGGGAAATATCCAATATAGGTATTGGAAAATTGAATATAACTAAAGTTATCAATTCTCCCTAAGTTGATTTATTTTCCAACTGTTTAATCCAACTCCCATAAAACTCCTCAGCGAGGATTTTTGTAGAGATAGAAAAGTTTATTCCAAAATTTATATGTAAAAGCAAAGTACCTAGAATAGCTAATACAATTCTGAAAAAGAAGAATAAGTGGGAGGAATCATTCCTATTCATGTTAGGGCTTACTACATAGTTAACCAAGATAGTATGGTCTCGGCAGATTGATAGACACATACATCATGGAAAAAATAGACCTATAAAAATACATCCAACTTATTTTTTTGACAGAGATGCAAAAGCAATTCAGTGAAGGATATCTTTTTAGGAAATGATGCTGAAACAATTGGACATCCACAGGTTAAAAAAAACAGAATCTCAGGCTAAATCTCACATCTTATATAATAACTAATTCAATATGTACCATAGACCTAAATGTAGAACATAAAACTACAAGAGCTTAAATACCTACTAAATGGGAGAAAATATTTGCAAAAGATACATCTGATAAGGGGTTAATATGCATAATATATAAAGAACTCATACAAAACATCAAAAGAACAAACAATCTAATTTTAAAACAGGCAGAGGGCTGGAATAGACATTTTTCCAAAGAGGACATACAGATGGCCATCAGAATCATGAAAAGATGCTCAACATCATTCATCATCAGGGAAATGCAAATTAAAACCATAGTGAGATATTACCTCACACCTGTCAGAATGGCCACTATCCAGAAGACAAGAAATAACAAGTGTTGGTGAGGATGTAGAAAAGAGGCAACCTTCATGCACTATTGGTGGGAATATAAATTGGTAAAGCCATTATGGAAAGCAATATGGAGGTCCTTAAGCAACTAAAAGAGAAAAACCAGATGATCCAACTATTCCACTTCCAGGTAGCTATCTGAAGAAAAAAAAAACAGTAATCTGAAAAGGTATATGCACCCCCATGTTCACTGCAGCATTATTTACAATAGTCAAAGTACAAAACCAACCAAAGTGTCCACTGATAAGTGAGTGGAAAAAGAAGCTACAATATACATATAAAATGTAATATTACTCAGCTATAAAAAATGAAATCTTGCCATTTGCAACAATATGGATGGATCTGGAAGGTATTATAAGAACTGAAATAAGTCAGACAGAGAAAGACAAAAGCTGTATAATTTCACTTGTCTGTGGAATCTAAAAACAACAAAACAAACGAAACAAATAAAACAGAATCAGACTCATAAATACAGAGAACAAAACTGGTTTCTACCAAAGGGGATGGACTAGGGGAATGGATGAAATATGTGAAGGGGTTTAATTTTTTAGATTGAAATTTTTTTAAAAGTTCAAGACTGTAAAAATAAAATTAGAAGCTAACTTTTGGGACCTAGAGTCAAGAGAAGAGCCCTTAGATATGACTTTTGAAACATTGTCCAAAAAGGGGAAAAAATTGATAAATTGAATCTCACTGAGAATTAAATGTCATTTTTCTGTCAAAGCTTTATATAAAAAGGATGAGGACATCTCCAAACTTGAGAAAGATATTTGCAAACCACATATCTCACAGAAGGCTAGTATCTAAAATATATAAACACTCAAAGCTCAACAGTAAAAGTTTAACATTTCACTTAAAAATGGGCAAAATACATGAACAGATATTTCACTAAAAGGATACACAAATAGACAATAAGCATATTTAAAGATATTCAATATTAACCATTAAGGAATGCTAATTAAAATCACATGCCATATCAGTCAGTACTCATCTATCAAAATGACTAAAATAAAAAATAATGACAACACCAAATGCTAGCAAGGATGTGGAGACACTGAATCACTCTTACACTGATAGTGGGAATGCAAAATGGTACAGACATTTTGCAAAATAGTTAACAGTTTCTTTTAAAACTAAACATGCACATTGTTTTTTCATGTGAAACCTTCATAAGAGTGTGTATCAATCATACCTTAATAAAAAATTAAAAATGCAACTATAATATGACCCAGAATTTATCCCAAGGAAATGAAAAGTAAGTCATATTCAAGCAAAAACCTGTACACAGATGTTTATAACTGCTTTATTCGTAATAGCAAAAAACTGGAAATAGCCCAAATGCCTCTCAATGGGTAAATGATTCAACAAACTTTGGTATATCCATACCATGGAAAACTCACCAGGAATGAACACTTGATGTAGGCAGCAATTCATGTGGAGTTAAAGGGAAGCATGGGGAAATGAAAAAAATTAATCTTAAAAATTACATACTGTGTGATTCCATTTATGTAATATTAGTTTTTGCCAATATTAGTAGTTGCCAAGTTTTAGGGATGTTTGGAAGAGAGAGGAGTAGATGCAGCTGCAAGGACATAGCACTACAGGACTTATGGTGGTGGAACAGTTTTGTATATTGATAGTGGTGGTGGTGATCACACAAACCTATATGTGTAATAAACGCCATAGAACCACATGCATGCACACACACACACACACACACACACACACACACATTAAAATGGTAAAATCTGAAAAAGCTCTGTGAATTATGCAGTGCCAGTTTTCTGGATTGGGTACTGTGTTATATTTATGCAGGATGTTCCCATTGGAGGCAGGTACAAAAGTACCTGGGATTCCTTTGCATGCTTTGTTGTTACAACTTCTGGGGAATCCATAATTAATTTAAAATAAAATTTAAAGCAATCTTATCTCCCCCTTTCAGCTTAAAATATTTCATTGACTTCACATTGTTTCCATAAAAATGTCTGATCTCTCTTTGTTGTGTTCAAAAGGCCCTTAATGCTATGAAGTTTTATTTTTTGCCAAGATTTAACTCACTCCCCTGGAACTCTGGTAATCAATTATCTAAACACACAAGCAAAGTAAATTTTTCCTTGCATGTACCTTTTAATATTATCTCCAATTCTAATGCTTGATCCCCTCCCATACCTCTCAACCACCAAATTTTCATCTTTGTCGTTTATTCATCCTTGTTACCTCAATTTAGGTTTCATTTCTTCCACAATAATCTGATTTAGAGACCCAGATTAGGTATCATTCTGGTACCTTACCTTTTTTACACATATTCTTGGCCACCCAAAATCTAAACCTTCTTTTTCTTTCTTATTATACGGGAGCAAGAAGATCTTCCCCAAATCATGAATCCCTGGTGTGAAACACAGCCCACTGCCACTACAAAAGCTGTAAATGTCAGCTTCTCATTTCCCAGTCCCCTCTTGCAATTAAGTAGCTCTTCTCGGTAGAGCGTCCTAGGTTCTCACAATCAGAAGTAGCTTCCAAGATATTTCAGGTCCAATGACACAAGAAATGGGAAGCTCAAAAAACACTCTCTGGAGTCTGCAGATGTCACCACAATATAAAATAAAAACTTGATAATGTGGAGAGTCGGAAATGGAACTACTGAACTAGAGGAAAAACCCAGTCTAATTTACAGGGACTTTTTTTTTTCTGTTTTTATAACCTCAAACCTGGATTTCTGGCTTTCTTTATAAACAGACAAAACAGAAATAGACTCAAAAACACAGAGAATGGATGGATGGTTATCACGTGAGGGTGGGGCGGCAGGTGAAATAGGTAAAGAGGATAAAGATAATAAGACATAATAAGATAAACGTCTGGTAAGATAATAAGATAAAAAAATAAGGTACAAATTTCAAATTATAAAATAATTTAATCACAGGAATGGAAGTATAACATAGGGAATATAGTTCATAATATTGTAAAATCTTTGTATGGTGACAAATGGTAACTACACTTGTCATGATGAGCATTTAATAATGTATATAATTGATGACTCACTAAGTTCATCTATATTTTAATTCAAAAATGATTTAAAAAATGAACATGAAGAAGGAAATAGTGGGAAAAAATAAAACACAAAGCAAATAAAAACAAATATCTAACATCTTAATAAAACTTTGCTTTGCTTGTTACATTGGTTCTTGGTTTGAGCTGTAAAATAATCCCTGGTCGGAGACAGAGGAAAGGAGACAAAGGCTCTAAAGATCAAGATGCACAACACAGGAACGCATCAGCACATTTATTTCTCTAGGCCACACCAGCTTTGAGATGACATTAATATCACAGTGGTTCTGCCCTCAGGAGCTTGTTTGTTTAAATCACAATTCTTCTGTTTTGTTTCTCTGGCTCAAAGAGAAGGAAAGTTGACACCACCTAGAACTACCCTCTTTCTGTTTGTCAGATACCTAGTTTGCACATCACTGAGGAGACTCACGTTTGCCTACCGCCCCGTGGACACAGAGACTCCAGGCTTTGTCGCACCGTTAACAGCTGTCCCTGAACCTGGGGTGAAGCTTTCCCACTCGTGTTATCCTCCATGGATAGCATGAGGTGAGGGAAGCTGGTGCAGCCTGTGTCCCAGAAAACCAAGCTGGCAACAGAGCTGTTGTTTTGACAAAATATGCTCTGTATTCCTGCCAGAGAAATAAAAGTAATCTATTTTTAATCTATTTAACTACATTTTACACTACAAATCTAACTATATGTATAAACTGAAATAAGAACACAACACCAAAACACTTAGAAGGGTGAAAGAGTTCCACATTTCAAGGATAAGAAATAATACATGTAACTACCCTTCTTTATATTTTCTCTAGGAACATAATTTTATAGTATCAGCATTTCCTCCCTCTGAATCCATGAGGAGCTTTGCAGATGCAATGCCCTTTCTTCATTTAGACTAAAACTTAACTTTGTCCTGGATAAGTCAGAAGAATCCTTGGAATTCAGGATATCATTTTAAAAGAAAACAGTCTTCAAGCAATGTAATATTGTTATTTTATAGTTTTTCTCACAATACTTTCTGACCATGACAGCTAAAGAAAAAAAAAAAAACATTCCCCAAGCCTATGATACCAGGAAGAGGAGAAATGAATTAGGGATGATGTTTTATTATACCTAATTACTTTATTTCCTCATATAGCACATTCAGAGAAGGAAGAAATTTATTGTTTCAATTGTTCTGTTTTCCTTTGGATAAGACATTCTGTAACGCTAAGTAATAAAGATGATATTTTATCTAGGTGTCTTTGTTATTAGCAAGTTGTCTATTATTTACTTTCTTATAATATTTCTTATTCTATGCAAGTGTATAGTACCATCAACAAAAGTATCTAAAACCTTCTCCATGTCAGGGTAACACAGCTTGCATATGTCAATGGAACTTAAACATAAAGAATGTTTCCAAAAGCCTCGTATCAACATCTTCTCACGTGTATATGCAGTTGCTCATCTCATCACTCAGGATTATCTCAGGGACTGTACCTGATAGGTGCTCGATACATTTTAGTTGGAGTTTACTTCAGTGAAGCTAACTTCAAACACAGCTATGTCTTTCTTGCTGCTGGGCAATCCTCCCTGCCACGTTCTGCCAATCTCCCACTGGCTTTTTGTTTCCCACAGTTTTGAGAAGTGTCTATTCTCAGAGGTTAGGTGATACAGTTCCTCTTCCCTTTCCACTTACTCCTCTCTGGCAAATCTCCAAATTAGTCCTACGTCTCCATTTACTTCCATTAGTCTAGCACCCCTTGGGGTGAAACAGGAAAACCTCAGAGACACATGTGTCTTTGTAACCAATGGCATAGGGCCTCAGAGTCTACGTATTCATATTCTAATTCCATTTCCAGTGTTTTTTTTCCCTACAGTATGGTTCCTACAGGGATTTCAAAGTGATGAATACATCTGGGCATTATTTTATGTAATGCTTGTCATTTTGTGTTATTTTGATAACCATTTAACTGATTTGTTTATTATTTAATATGTCTTAGATCCTATAATTTAGGGTATAATATCTGGATATCAATAGTAAAATTTTAGTGACATTAGCTGCTTTTTCTTTGTGTGCTTTTATTTTTATGTAACAAATCATATAAATATTTATAAAATGTGGACCCTTAAAACAAAACCAAAAACTTCTGTTTGGTCTGCATCCTGATGGCCATCAGACAACATACAATGTTGTTTATCTTCCTATCTTATAGAGAGTGAGGGAACCACTCAAAACCTCTTCAGGGGAGGAAGCCTAGACTAGGTTTCTGGTTGTATGATCCAATTAATCAGGTGTTCCCAGCAGTGAAATCAAAGATCACTCAATCTGAGCAAATAAGTTTTTTTTAATCTTTGAGATTTGTAGTAAGATTTCACAGAAAAGTTGGATTTAAATTCCAATAACATGAAAGGGAAACTTCTGTGAACAAATATACAGTATTTAGATATTTTGGGAGAAATCATTAGCAGCGCTATGTAGGAGCTGCATAGTTTGTGTAGTCAGGAGATAAGGGTAAAAAATATTTTGGCTCCAGATACTGAAGACCCATAAAAATCATTTAAGAAGCTTAAAGCAGTAAAGTGACAATGTATCTATGTTTTACAAACATATTTTTTGCTATGTGGAAGAAAGATTGGGCAAGAGAAACATAAAATTTAGGGAGACTAAGGAATTGTTTTAGAAGGTTACAACATTATAGGAAATGATAATTGCAGAGGTAATTAGGAGAGAAAGCCATTCAGGAAATTGTGTTTCTAATTGACAGACTTCCAAGAATTGTTAATTACTTAAAAAGAATAAGGGAAATGAGGGAGACAGAGAAATCTCTAATGTGTATTGTTTAAAGCTACACAGTGGTATCATTAATGAGGATAATAATAATAGAAATAGTAGTAGTACTAGTATTGGTAATAGTAAATAGTTACTATTTTATGAAGACTAAACTAAGTGGTGTCACCACCATTTAGTAAGTGAAATGAAAAATTTATGTAACTTCTATGAAGTTTAATTTGTCTTCAATCAAGATAAGACTACCTGGCACTGAACTCAAATAAAATAAAGTATCTCCATTTCAGAAATTGGGAATCAAGTTTCAGGTCATTTATCTAGCAAACATAGAGTCAGTGTATAATTTTAATTACCCTATCTATAGGTGGCAGAGAAAAGTAGTGTGGGAGGGAATCACAGAGACAGCTGGATGGAACAACAGCCATGCTGCAGCTGCTGCTGCTGGTGATGATGAGAACAAATATATTTTGAGTTTTTTTATGAAGAAAACATTATTCTATATATTGTACATGTATTAATTAATTACCACTAAGATGTCTGTATGCTAAACACTGTTATTATCCTCCTCAATATACAGGGCTGAATGGGGGCCCCAGACAGATATGTCAATGTCCTAAACCCAGGAACCTATAAGCATGATTTTATTTGTAAAGGAATACTTTCAGTTGTAGATAAGTTAAATATTGTGAGATAAGATCATCCTGGATTGCACAGGTTGTCCTTAAATGTGTCCTTATGAGAGAGAGCAAAGAGAAGGCCATGGGAAGACAGAGGCACAGACTGGAGCGATGCAGTCCCAGGGACACTGACAGCCACAACAAGCTCAAGGGGGAGGAAGGATTCTCCCCTAAAGTCTCCAGAGGGGAACAGCCTGCCAACACCTTGATTTCAGACTTTGGGCCCCAGAGCTATGAAAGAACAATGTTGTTTCAAGCCACACAGTTTGTGGTAAATTTGTTATGAAATCCTTTGGAAACTAATGCACTGCATATCAATTTATTGGTCCTTTCCTCCAAATCCAACCTTCCTTGTCTGCTCTATAAAAACTGAGATAGACCCTTTAAATATTTCTCCCTTGCAGTTGGCACCATAGTGAGCTTTGACAGTAGATGGCATTGGAGAGACACTACAGGAAGAAGGGGCTGCTCTTCCTGGTTCTGGTGTGTTCCTCTTAATTTTGTTTTGTTTTATTCCTCTTGCTTTTATTATGTGCCTTAACAGTGGTTGGTGTGAACACTTAGTGAGTCTCTCGCACACTGAATTTCAGCTATACCTCCATGGAAGTAGTCCCAGTGAGACTACACGCTATCTCCAAGTACAGATTTCCCAGTCTGCAGCAACTAGAACACTAAAAAATTATTTTCTGCTTCTGGATCATGTTGCAGTTTTCCACCCACTAGCTTCTGCCCAGATAAGGTGGATCAATTCTGGCCTAGGACTACCAAGAGAACTTCTCCACAATCCATTTGGCTATAACCACAACTTCCCTAATGAGACCTGAATAAAAGCCTTCAAGAAGGGAGACCCCCTTCCAAGTTTATTCATTCCATAGGCACTTTCCTCAGTCCTACAGTATTTTTTAGAGCTCTCTTTACCCTTTATAGGTAATCCCCATTATGGTTCATAATTCTTTATATTAAAGGTTCTTTTTTCAATTACCATGTGGTTTCTGTCTCCTGACTGCACTCTGGCTGAGACACTTATTTTACATATGAGAACATTGAGAAACAGGGTTGTCAATTAACTTGCCTAAGGTCACACAGCTAGTAACTGGTAGAATCCCTATTCAAACTCAAGGAATCTGATTCTAGGATCTGTAGTCACTGTATTGTAAAAAACTAAAAGGAGTGAACTAGATATGTGGCATACTGAATAGAGATATCTACTCTACAAGTTACCTAAATGAAAGGATGTAATTCCAGGTGGAAAATAAGTTCCCAGCCCAGAGCAAATTATCCCTGAATTCAAAATCAGTCAAAGGGAGAAATAAAGTGGGAGAAACCCATTCATTGCTTACAAGCAGTCATACACTTCTGCTTGCCTGTGTCTCTCACAACACAGCTGCAAAAAGGGACCCCATCCAGCCTCTCTGGTCCAGATATGCCCTCATTCCCCCTTGTAATCACCTATTGATATGGAGATGTACTACTTCTCTCCATCCCTTGGAAACACCTATTGATTTGGAGATGCACTAAGGCCAGGTGAGATATTCTGGAAATATTGCAATTTTACCCACAAAGGAAAAAACCTCTATTTTTCTCTCTCTTTTCTCTGCTGACCATTCCACTCTAAATACTTCACTTTTGGTCACCAAATGAAAGGAAAACACTTCTTTCCTTTATTCACTACTCAGAATACTTCTAACAACAGATGTGTGTGTGGGTGTTTTTTCCACACCGTGCAATTTGCAGTTCTCTGCAGACACCAACTGGTTGTCCTAACTTCACTCAGTTGTGATACTATCTACCTGGAGTTAGCGTCAGATCTCCTAGGTGAAGGGTTCATTCCCATAAGACTTCTCTCTCCATCTCAGATGCCAGTCACAAGTCCAGATTGTCATCTATGCTTTTGGCTAATCAAGTGCAAATCAGAGGTTTCCTCCTCAGGCTCTATAATTTGGTAGAATAGCTCTCAGAATTAAGAAAAACAGTTTACTTACTAGATCTTTGGTTTATTAACAGACAGATAATAGAGATCCACAGGGCCAGGTTATGGGTAGAGTGCAAGAAGAGTTTCCATTTCCTTTCCAGTCTCATCACCCTCCCAGACCCTCCACATATTCACTAACCCAGAAGCTCATATTTTAGGCATTTTTGTGAAAGATTCATTAGTTAAGCATGATTGATTAAATTATTATTAATTGATTGATCATCAGTGATTAAATCAACCCCCTGTGTGTGTGTGTGTGTGTGTGTGTGTGTGTGTGTGTGTGTGTATGTGTGTGTGTGAGACCCCTCCCCAGAAGTCATGATAGTACTAAAAGCTCCAAACCTCAAAACATGCAGTTGGTTCCCCTAGCAACTAGCCAACATCCTATAGTAGTGTAGAGGTTTTTCAAAAATCATCTCATTAACATAAACTCCAGTGTGGTCAACAAGGGTTTGTTTTGAATAACAAAAGACACTCACCTCAACTTGATGACTTTAAAGATATTTTAGGACCTGAAGAGAAAAGACCAAATATTATAACAGATTTTAGGATTTGTGCACCAGGAAAAAGGGTGAAGACCAAAAAATGTTATTTCTTATTATGAATATCATGCTAAGTCATATTTATATGAATCATTTGACAATCATACTCACAGGTTAAGAGAGGTAGGGGAAAGAGTTATAGATAATATACATAAATGAGCATATCATTCCAAAAGAGGTTTTGGAGCAGTTGGTGCAAATCAGAGAGTGACCCACATGTTAATGTCCACACACATATTCCATTTGGCCTATAAAATACTGGTTGGAATAGTGTTTCTGAACTTTCTAATTAGTGTCCAACACTTAAAAAGCAGGGTATTTCATGTAATAATGCAGTTTTTTAGCTTCTATGGAAAAAATTAGCATGTCACAACTTCAGAAAGACATGCTCAAAATACTCAACAAAATTAACAATTACTCCACATATTTTGTCAGTTATAGGCATTTTCTTTACTTATTTATCTATCTATTTTAGTCTTTTCAAATAAAAAATTCTGTGAGAATGTATCTTGTCTATGTTACTACTATTCCTCAATACCTAGTATTATTCTGGATAGGCAGTACCTCAATATTTTTTTAAATTAAGAATGCAGAAGCAACAGCCTATTTGTTGTAGGTTAAAAGTAAGGCAGTGAAGGTAGTATGACATAGGCAGTGTAGTTCAAGAAGAGACAGGCCCTGAGCAAGTCAAGACACCAGATATTAGTAGCTTGAGGCCATTTCATGTGGCCAGCTAGTAAAACCAGGTTAAGTGAAAACACACCAGCTAGATTCTACAGAACTTAACTGACAGCGAAACAGGTTAAATACAAGCAATGGGGGACAAACGTAACCCATAGTTACCCCAAAGTTCAGTATATGCTCATTAACATATTAAAAATCCCACCCTTTGCCACCATGACATTATGAGGATGACCATATCAGGAAAAAAGAGCACATAGCCCTTACCCCTCCCTATTCTAAGAAAACCCCACCTATCCCAATGAATATTCTACCCCCTTGCTTAATCTCTAGCTATAAAATAACCCAACCCAAACCTCACTGTGCTGCTCACCTCTCGAGCATGCCCTCCCTCCTTGAGTATGTTCTTTTGCTTTAATAACTACCATCTGCTTTCACCTGCTTGCCCTTCTCCTGAATTTTCTTGATTGGAGACAAGAACTCAATTGTGGCTGCCTTAAGGTGGAAGTCTAGCCCTGGTGCACAGGTGAGACCTCCCTAGCACAGGCTGCCCAGCAACAAGTATAGATTACTCCATTACCAAAAAAAAAAAGGCTTTCAACTTTAAAGAAAAAAACAAAAATTGTATTATATACTTATATATGTACAAGTTTAATATAAAAAATATTTTAAAGGTTAATAATACACATTACCAAGTATGGAAAGACAAGTAATGAAATACAAACTCTTGACTTTTAAAAATGTTTTGCAAGTGTTTCTGAGACTTTAAGTAAATACCAGGTTCAAAAAATATTTAGAAAAATACAAATAATCTAAACAAATACTCCATTTTTGGTTGATGTTCTACTGAAACTGAATTATATACATACAAATACACACACCACAACCACCAACATTTTAAAGTCATTACACTCATTCCCAGGTTGTAAATTGAATATTGAGGGAAAAAATCAAATATTCCTTAGTGCTAAAGAATTTTTTTTAAATTTGCAATTCTATTTCATACTTGAAAGATGCTACATGACCAATTCTGAATACCTTTGTAAGGCTATAACTATATCAGGATACTTCCAACTCTCCAATTTTAATAATCTTTTCACACTGTGGATTATATCACCCATTTTAATCTTACTAATCCTCTTTATTGAAACTTTTGCCCTACTCCAACAATTTGGAACTCAATGCTTTCAAAGGTAAGATCTTAAAAGATTATGCTATATTCTTAATATAAAAAGTGATTTTGCATATCAAACAATGATATATTTATATAACAATATGATAATATAATAATAGATTAATGCATAAATAAGTAACACAGGAAACCAAATAAAGGAAACCTTATTTAAATTCGGAGTTCGGAGACTTTAAGGGGAACCTCTCGTGCCATACGCTTCATTGCAGTCTTTGCAGACCCAACAGGAAGAGACTACCTTGTGTTCCCAACAGGAAGAAGCTCAATTAACTACCCTAGTAAAGGGAGGAAGAATTTCTCCTTGGTGAGCAGCAGCCTAGCCAATGAGGGACTGTCACAACTCAGCCAACTCAAAACCACAGCCCTTTCCCAACTCCTACCTTTCCTCTACAAAAGAGCATTCCTCAATATTTTCCTTCAGAATTGCCTATGGCTTTTGCTATGCTTGCTTGTCCCAAACTGCAATTCCTCAACTATTCCTGAATAAGCCCATTTGGCTGGTAAAATAACTGTCAGTTTCATTTTCCAAGTCAACCTTATTTATGTGAATAAATACATACATATGAATTTTACATTTGTTAAGTGAGATTCCTGATTTCTCAATTTAGCTATTTAAATAGGTGAATGGCTAAGTGTAGATATTTAAATCCATAAACTTTACTTGGGCTGGAGAGATTACTTTTTGTCACTCTTCAGTTAAATTATTTCCTGGTAATTTAAATGTGGAATCTTTTTTTTAATGTTTCAAATTATTAATGTTTTAACAATTCAGATTTTTTATTTAATCCTCTGTTTTCCTTTTATCTCTGAACTATCCTGTCCATATTTTATTCTCCACAGTTCATTTATTTTATATCCTTTACTTTACCCTCCAATTCTTCCTTAAAGCTCCAGCTTACATTAACCTTTTTAAGATGTGGACTCATTTGGAAATAGATATCTCATATAGTATCTCAACTCTTCCATTTATTTCACTTTTTTTTCACCTACTTCATAAAGGCTGTGTTTCCCTAGTATTTGGGGGGGAAAATACCCAGTTGTGATTAACAATTGCAAAAGGCATATAGTTGCTAAAATTTTTAATTAATTTTGGTTATCTTTTGTGTTTAAATAACTGAATTTAATAATTTAATAACAGAATTATCCTTTCAGTGTATGTCTATTGTAACCTAAAGATGTTAAGTGTGCTTCTAATTCTATTCTCCTTTCCACTAGTAGAGACAGATTTATAAATACTACACTTGATCTCTCTCATATCAGACAGCTAAATATGTAAAAGTGTAGACTATTGGTAGTTATATAGCTGGATATACAGAAATGTCTATAATATATAAATGAATGTATACAAATGTTTATATTATAGAGTTAAATGCATAGTAATGTATATAGCATAGAGTAAAATGTATATGAATATGAATTATTATTAGAAACCTTCTAGAGTGTTTAAGCTAGCCTTATTTTAAGTGCTTTATATATGTTCAGAAATGTATTTCTAGTAAAAACTTTATGAAGCAGGTACTCATCATACTTGAAGGGAAATTGAGGAAACATAACAATATGGAGATTAAATAAATTGACCAAGGTCTCTCAGGAAATAAATTATGGCACTGAGATTCAAATTCAGGCACTCTGACTGCAGCATTTGTCCTCTTTAACTTATGCTTACCATGAAATTGTTCAGAAAATATAATTTGATTTCACTGACCAGTGGAGGAAGCATCTTAGGTATAAATAACAATTAACTATGAAAATACTAATATGTACACTTAGGAATCACATAAAGTTTCATAGAAATTCTAAAACTTAGGATGAATATAGTTGTTGAAAAAAGATAAAGTTACAATCATAGCCATCATATATTACAGTTTATATGCTACTTCACTTTTGGAGAAAACTCAGAAAACAGCAAGTTTAGTCCATGCATAGAGTACTAAATATAATTCAAAATTTGGGGGAAATCTTTCCACTATTAACCAAGGGAAAGGCCACTGCTGAGTTTTCGTGTAGCGCCTTTTTTGTGTTCTTGCAAAAAGATGAATGAGACACAAGTCAATGTTACTTTCATTCATAGTTGAAAGGCTGTTATCAGTTGGTCTATTTGTTCTATCATTATAAAGCAGAAATGAGAACTGTGATAGAATGAGGTCTTGGAAAGAGGCTTATGAGCCTTACTTCAAAGAAAGTTATTCTCTAGACTAGATAACACTGCAATATATGAAGCAAGGTACTACTCAGTCTTTTTATATTCATTGCAAAAATAACCTATTTTCTTATATTAGTTTCTGTTGTAAAGTATGGTATAGTTCAATAATCCAGATTGTGTGTGAGAATATAGAAAACAAAAGGGTAGGAGAGTGTTTAATAAACTTTCATTCTTTAGTTTTATGCCTTTGTTCTTTGCCCTCCATAGGAAACAAATTCTAAATATATTTCATTGACTCTCATTTTCTCAGCCTTGATTTAGAATCCATTTTATAGCTTTATAAATTAGTTAGTACCAAACAAAATGGATGTCATATATGAAGATCTATTTAAATCATTTACGAAATCAGGTAGGGTTAGTTAGGTGCCTTTTCAGTATTTGTATGAGTACACATACAAGTGATTATATATAACATTTTCCATAGCAGTCCTCTTTTCCATCTAGCAATCTTCATGTTCCCACACAACAGTTATAAGTCCTTTTGCTAGGTCTTTTATACATCTGTAGTAGTAATCAGTGTTTTTTTTCAATATGTAATATACTGAAAGTTAAAGTCATATATGCAGTGATGAAACATATTTTCACCATAAAAGAATGCTAAATGCATTACAAAGTAAATAATCCATGTTTAAGAAAAACTGTGTTTTCATTCTTGCACTGATTATTTAAAAGCAAGGTAACAATCTCCTTGAGCTAAATGGAAAGAAGTCATTGCCTACTTGTGAAATTCTCTCTGTATGTAGTATTTTTGTTTTTCCTCATTATCACCTTCCCCTATTTGTATAGTAGTTACACGGTAAGTGCATGTGAGTCAGAATTCTTGCTCTATCATTTATTAGTTTTGATAATACTGAGAACATGAGTTAACTTTTCTAAGAATTTATTTCTTACTAAGGTTTATACTATCTACCTCACAGAATTGTTGTGAAATAAAACAATTAGAATATTTAAATATTTAGTAGAGTATTTACACATTGTACTCATTATAAATAATAGGAGGAGCTACTGTTTTTGTTTTTACTATTCTAAGATCTCAAACGACTTTAATCAATATCTAGTCCAATCTTGGGCAAAAATTTTTAAAACATAAGAAAAACAAAGCAACTCTTAGTTTGTTATAACCATACTTATGATTTGGCTAGCTAAGGTCCTGCTCAGATAAAATGAGGAAAACATTTCCTTTTCAAAATAAGACAGCTAAGGGAGTGATGTATAAATATGTACAGTCATTTATAAATATAAATAAACATTTATATATGTGGATATATAAACCAATGACAATTATCTAGTGTAAAGTTAATCTTGAAAATTTATTTTCAAATATGACAATGTGAAGCTTACTATTTGTAAAAATTGTATATTCTAAAATAAATGTCATTCACATAAGTAGTATTACAATTCTTTAATGGTTGGAAGTATGACAGAAGATTAGGACAATAGTTGACCTATCCACATAGATGATATGACTAAGAACCTACCTTGAGAATCTGAAAGTGTAATTTCCATACTGAAATACACATTTTTAAGTGTGGCATTATGGGACCATAACCTGTTATTTATGTATATATTACATTCACTAGGTACTATCAAATATTGGAACACAAAAAACAAAAGAAAATCAGAATTTGGTATCCTTTCATTTTGCTTACCAGAAGTTAACAAAAACATGGTGAAAATTCATTTAACACAGATATCAATTACCAGAAGAAAAAAAACTAAAATTAGTTCTATGGTGTCTGAAGAACTTGATTTTTAGCAGAATCCATTTATAATCCTCAAAGTGACACTGACTCCATTAGAGGCCAAATGTAAGTAAACGATCAAGCTTAACAGAAGTGCTTAAAGAGGCATAAGTCAGAAGAGCTTGAAAGTGAGGGGATTATTAAGGTTAACTGTTGTAAGATAAGGAGGTGAGAAACCTTGACAGAGCAACAAGATAGTTATCACTGCTTTAAGGTAAAAATCATTACTTTAGAAGGGGAATTTAATTTGTTCCTAAATAAAAGAAGATTGATTTTCGTTTTCATTTGTAGGTTTTATTTTCCTATTGAAATTCCAATCTGGAGATTGGGGGTGGTAGGAAGGAAGGGTAGAATACTGACGCAGTGAGAAAAGCCTGTTAAGAGAAATTCGTAAGTGTGTGTGTTTTTCTGACTATAAAGAATTGAAAAATACAAGTGCCCAAACAATCAGCAACCTATTTTCATTTAATTTATATTATGTTTTCAACACTAGAAATATTCAAGAAATGAAGAAAATCAATAGAAGAGTGATAAGCCCAGAAAATTGCCAACCTTTGCATACAAGTTTACCTGAACTCAGTTATTTCACTAATGTAAGTAATTACTGATAATAGCAAAATTATAGTAACAAGATCTTCAGATGTGTCTTATAGCTATCTTTAAAAGAAATTAGGAGACAATTTTCAAGGTGGGGATCAGGATTCAAAAAGCTCTTTCCTAATTAAGTGGGAACAGTTCTCAATTGCCTTTGGTAGAATCTAATCTTCAAAGCACAATGAAGCTAAATTGACAGGAAAACACATACATAGAAAAATATAAATACAGTGGATAAAATACCGAGTCAGCAAAAGTCTACAGCATAAACAGCTTTTTCTTTCTTCCTCTCTAGCTTTTAAAGTAACTATTATGTAAACTTTGGGTTAGGTTCAGTTAAATTTATTGTTTCTTAAATTATAAATAAAAATAATATCCCTTCTGCACCTACTTTGGAGTTGGTGCTGTATTAGGCACTGAAAATACAGATGGGAATTAAATATATTTTCTGCTCTCAGAAATTCAGTTTACAAACAGCAAAAAATGAATGCCTTTCTATACAATGGGCATTATAACAGAGAATACTGAATTATCCTTTAAAAACAGACATAAGTAGTCAATTTCTTCTCTTTTCTACATTACCACCACAAGAGTCAAAAGGTTTAATAATGTAGCAGATTATAAGAAATTATGCCCAGTGGAAACCAGTAACTTTATAAAATGGCTGCAACTGTTTCAAACTTGCATATGGTAGAATCAATAAATCTTTCAGCTTTCATAACTGAATTACCATTTCTTGGTACTGTTCTATCAGAGCCTACCTCCTGTCCAATGCATTGTGTAGAGTATGTTGTTCTACTAAGCTTCACATCCATTTCAAAGAGTATCATGACACATTAGAGGATGGACCATTGCTGCAGAACTGTTAGTGGCTTGAACCGTCAAACATTATATGTATCTTCATTTAAATCCTGAAATAGGGCTTTTGCATTCATTATCAAGTTGAACTTCTTTAGAAGAGTACCCACCTAGGGTTGTGGCTGAATCCTGAGAGTGGCAAAATTCAGAAGGAGATTCATGGCCTACATAGGCTGTAACATAGCCTACCTCAGACACCAGTGGGTTTGTGGGATGCTGAAATTAATTTTCTTGTTAAATTTATAGCTAGTTAAATCCAAATTATCTCACATCCTTGTACTCTTTGAGCATTCTCCAACATGACAGCCTTTAGGTCATCATCATGCACTCCCTTGCTCCTCTCCTCTAATCTCATTCTTTTTCTCTCCCTGTCCTATAATTCATCCTCTCTGTAAACTCCAATCTACAGATAATGATTTCCCTAAATGTTCAGTATCTTCATTCTTCTTTCTAGTTGAAAAATGGCTTGTTGATGAGGAAATGACTTTCATGAAGTCTTTTCTAGTCCCACATTCAAGGAACACTAAAATTATGGTCTAGTGGTCCTCTACTTGGAGGCATTTTGTTTGTTTTCACTTACTTGTTCATGAGTGGGCAGTGATTAAATGCAGCTTCTTTGAGACTTAGGCCACTTGACAATTCTCTCCCAATTTTGTCCTGAACTTTTTGTCATTTCTAACACAATAAACACCTTAGAAATAAACTTTATGGATTTTCTTTCCACACCACCTAAATTGCCACCCTGAGTTAACAATTCCTTTTCCAGTCATCTCCAAATTATCTTCCACTCATATCATTTTGGCCAGAAATATCCCTTCCTTCTCATCCTGGAATGTGAAATAATAATTGAAATTAATAACTTCAGATTCCTATCCTTTGAGTCATCCAACTCTATAATTGTATACTGCATTATTCCAGTATTCTTCTACTTTCTTCCTACCTAAAAGATCCTTCACTTTCTTCTATTTACCGATCAAATTACATATCTCAACAGCTTGCTCAATCTCTTGTCAACATTCTTAACGCACTTTTTCAATAGCTTTTTCCATTCTATATATTTAGCACAATCACCCATCTGTGAATTTGTCCCTACAGGATGCTAGCTTCAAGGATTTTGCATTATGGGCTTTCAGACTTTGAGTATATCTTTTTTCAGACTAGAGTCAGAAATAAACCAGAGTAGGGCTGGGTCCAGGGTTAGACTGGGTCTGACTCAAAAAAAAAAACAGACCAAGGGAGTAGAAGCCAGAACTGCAGCCCTGGAGATCTGCTCCAGAATACAAATGCACATTACATGGTGCTCTGAAGATTAGTGGGGTTGGGAAGCAAAGATGAGCAGAACACTTAAAGAGACTGAAATTCCAGCCACTTGTGGAGAACAAAGACGCATGACTGGACCCACTGGGACAAAAGTCAGGGAGTTTGAAAGACTTCCCAGCAGCAAGAGGGGTGCTAAAGGGGCAAAGATTATACAGAGTTCACTGTTCAGGTCAAAGGGCACATGGACAAGATCATCTTGGCATGCACAGACCAGCAAATTGGAAACTCTCAGGACCTTCAGATGCTCCATCTCCCTGGTTAACAACACAGCCACGAGGTCCTCCCACTGTAGTTCTCAGCCTACTGTTCCTTCCTCCTGGCAGGCTCTGGCTGTCTCCACCATTGCTACAGGCCAGTCAGAGGGTGGCCCTGCCTATGGCAGCTACAAGGGTATAGCACAGAGGCTACTCCCCATATGCTCAGCCTACTGGACCTGGCAGTAGAGGCAAGCATTACACCCTGGAAGGCAAGAAACCCTCCCAGCCAACCTCTGTCCTCCCAGCATGTGCTGGTTCTGCTTGCCTGTAACCCCTGCCATTCCTGCTGGTACAGGGCAGCTCCAGAGAGTAGAGCTACTCAACACTACAGGGTGCCCCCTACACAAACCAATTACCTCATAAGAAACACTTAAAAAAAGAAGAAACAGAGGATTTTGTTTCAAACAAAAATTCAATAAAAAATGCCAGAAACAGGGCTTAGTGAAACTGAAATCACCAATCTTCTTGATAAAGATTTCAAAATAAAAATCATAAACATGTTCGTGGAGTTATGGAAAAATATTCAAGATCTCAAAGAGGACTTCAACAAAGAAATAGAAACTTTGAAAAATACAGTCTCTGAAATGAAACACACAATGGAGGGATTTAAAAGTAGATTAGATGAAGTAGAGAAGATGGTAAATGAAATAGAAATTAGAGAACAGGAATGCAAAGAAGCTGAGGCACAGAGACAAAATAAACGATCTCTAGGAATGAAAGAATAATAAGCAAGCTGTATGACCAATCCAAACAAAACAACATTCACATTATAGGGGTACCAAAAGAAGAGAGAGGTGGTATACAAAGTCTCCTTGAGGAAGTAATTGCTGAAAACTTCCCCAGCCTAGGGAAGGAAATAGTTATGTCATGAAAGCACAGAGATCTCCCACACAAGGAACCCTAGAAAGACAACACCAAGACATATAATAATTAAAATGGCAAAGATCAAGGACAAGCAGAGAGTACAGAAAGCAGTCAGAGAGAGATAAAAGATCACTTATAAAGGAAACCCTAAGAGGCTATCAGCAGACTTCACAGCAGAAACCTTACAAGCCAGAAGGGAGTGGCATGATGTATTTAATGCAATGAAAAATAAGGGCTTCCAACCAAGAATACTCTACCTAACAAGATTATCATTTAAATTTGAAATAGGGATTAAACAATTTTCACATAAACAAAAGTTGAGGGAATTCACCAGACACAATCCATCCCTACACTGTATCTTAAGAGACTGTTTTAGATGGAAGTACTCCTAAGGCTAAATAGCTGTCACCAGAGAAAATAAAACCACAGTAGCAAAGGAAGTAGACTAATTAATTACTAAACAAATACAAAATTAAATCAACTACTCACAAAGTTAGTCTAGGGATACAAAAGAGTATAGAATGTGACACCTACTATATAAAGAGTGTAGGAGGAAGGAAAACAAGGGGAGGAAAAAAAAAGAACCTTTAGATTGTTAAAATGGAGTAATAAGTGATTTGAGATAGACTGTTAGACAGTAAGGAAGCTATCCTTGAACTTTTGGTAACCATAAATGCAAAGTCTACAATGGCAATAAGTACATATCTATCAAAAGTTATCCTAAATGTAAATGGATTGACTACACCAACTGAAAGACACAGAGTTACAGAATAGATTAATAAGCAAGACCCATTTATGCTGCATACAAGAGACTCACTTCAAACCCAAAGACATACACAGACTAAAAGTGAAGGGATGGAAAAAGATACTTCATGCATATAATAGGTAGGAAAAAAACAGGAGGATCAGTACTTATTTCAAACAAAATAGATTTCAAAACAAAGAAAGTAACAAGAAACAAAGAAAGACATTACATAATGATAAATGGGTCAATCCAACAAGAGGATATAACCATTATAAATATCTATGCACCTAATATAGGAGCACATAAATATGTGAAACAAATACTATCAGAATTAAAGGGGGAATACAATGCAATGTACTCATCTTAGGAGACTTCAACATAACACTCACACTAAAAGACAGGTAAACCAGTCAGAAAATAAGGAGACAGAGGCACTGAAAAGTGCATTAGAACAGGTAGACCTAAAAGATGTTGACAGAACACTCCATTCAAATCAACAGAATAAACATTCTACTCAAGTACAAATAGAACATTTTCCAGAATAGGTCATATACTAGGCCACAAAAGGAGCCTCAGTAAATTCAAAAATATTAAACTCATACATATATGGCCAATTAATATATGATAAAGGAGCTATGGATATACAATGGGGAAAACTCAGCCTCTTCAACAAATGGTGTTGGAAAACTGGACAGCCATGTGTAAGAGAATTGAACTGGATTATTATCTAACTCCAAACACAAAAGTAAACTTGAAATGGATCAAAGACCTGAATGCAAGTCATGAAACCATAAAACTCATAGAAGAAAATATAGGCAAAAATCTCTTGACTATAAATATGAGCAACTTTTTCATGAACACATCTCCTTGTGCAAGGGAAACAAAATAAAAAATGAACAAATGGGACTACATCAGACTAAAAATCTGTACAGCAAAGGACACCACCTGCAGAATAAAAAGGCATCCTACAATATGGAGAATATATTCATAAATGACCTATCCAATAGGGGGTTAACATCCAAAATATATGAAGAGCACACTCGACACCCAATAAACAAATAATTTGATTAAAAAATGGGCAGAAGACCTGAACAGATATTTCTCCAAAGATGGAATTTGAATGGCCAACAGGCATATGAAAAAATGCTCCCCATTGCTAATTATCAGGGAAATGCAAATTAAAGTCACAATGAGATCACCTCACACCAGTTAGGATGGCCAATATCCAAAAGACAAGAAACAACAAATGCTGGTGAGGATGCGGAGAAAGGTGAACCCTCCTGCACTGTGGAGGGAATGTAAATTAGTTCAACCATATGGAAAGCAATATGAAGGTTCCTCAAAAAACAAAAATAGGAATACCATTTGACCCAGGAATTCCACTCCTAGGAATTTACCCAAAGAAAACAAAATTCCAGATTCAAAAAGACATATGCACCCCTATGTTTATCATAGCACTATTTACATTAGGCAAGCTATGCGAGCAACCTAAATGTCCATCAGTAGATGAATGGATAAAGAAGAGGTGGTACATATACACAATGGAATATCATTCAGTCATAAAAAGAAAACAAATCCTACCATTCGCAACAACATGGATGGAGCTAGAGGGTATCATGCTCAGTGAAATAAGCCAGGCGGAGAAAGACAAGTACCAAATGATTTCACTCATTTGTGAGGTATAACAATGAACAAAAACTGAAGGAACAAAACAGCAGCAAATTCACAGACTCCAATAACAGACTACTGGTTACCAAAGGGAAAGGGTTGGGGAGAGTGAGTGGGGAAGGAGGGAGAAGGGGATTAATGGACATTATGATTAGTACACATAAGGTGGGGGGGGGCACAGGAAAGACAGTATAGCACAGAGAAGATAAGCAGTGACCTTATAGCATCTTACTACACTGAGGGACAGTGACTGCAATGGCAGTGGGTGGGGAGACTTGATAATATGGGTGAATGTAGTAACCACAATATTGCTCATGTGAAATCTTCATAAGATTGTATATCAATGATACTTAATTAGGAAATATTCCTAAAACTGAATAATAATGAAAGAAGCCAAGCTGCACATTAAAGCCTGACATTAAAGGTGACATGTTTGTATATCAACTATATTTCAATTGAAAAACTCTAAATAAAGTAAAATAAAATTGTGGGTCTATTGCATACAAAAAAAATAGCCAAAACAAAACAGACCAGGTCTGGGGTTAGCATGGGTCTGATGTAAGCTGGACTGGCTCCAGTGCAAGGCCTCAGGTGAATGAGATTTTGGTTTAAGGCTGAACAAGCAGATTAAATTTACCAAAGGTAGTCTTGAATTACGGTGGCCATAGTAGGAAACTTTTAAACTAAATATAAATAAGCTTACCTATTTATGAGGTGTCCTAGAGAAAAAAGGGTCTATAGGGAGGCAAGTACTCACAACAAAGGGTAGAAGGAAAACTATTTTCCTCCTCTACAGTTTCTGTGAGCAGAATGAGACTACTGGGATATCCCACTCACTCCAGAGCCTGCAGATTGGATCTTGGGAAAACTGACCAACATTTGGCAAAGGGTGAGAATTCTTACCAAAGTCAGCTCTCCTCGATCTCATTCTGCCATGCCTAGTTGAGAAAGGAAGGTAAAATTTCACATTGTCCCTTCTACTTCAAATTCAGACTAGCAGGCAAAAAGTATTTGTAAGAATTAGATCTTTGAGTAAATAAAGAATGCAAGTTCCACCAAGAAGGGCTTTGTGCCTGGAGTCCAGATCTTTTATTATACTTGTAAGCCTTTAGGTATGAATAGGGGAAGTTTTAGGATTGATGAAAATGATAGTTGGGCTTTGGATTGTTTCTAGAGCCACATTTCTGTTCTTATAAAGACTATATTTGTAAGACAGGTGTCTCATAAATTTGCTTTGAAATACTGGTTGTTGATCCTTTTTCTCCCAGGGACAGATACTGCCTTCTTGCTTGTTTCATTATGTGGCCTGAGAACTGGGTTGGCAACCATGAGGTTAAGAGACCCAAAAATATGGCCAGAGAGAAATGTGGGTTGTACCCCATTTGCAGCTAGATATGGCTGAACAGCTCCATTTGAGCTGACTTTTGCCAGCTTTCAAGAGAATTGTTTGCCTTTCTTTGGGTTATTTGTGGGAGTGGCTCTGGATCTTGAAAGGGTAACATCTTTTACATCATCTTTGAGGACCCCTCTTCTACCTATGAGGTCATTCAATAACACCAGGAATATTAACTATTTGTACTAACAGAAATATATGTCAAGATATTTAAAAGCATTTTTTTTTAGTAGCTCTATGGTCAGAAGTTGGCCAAAATGAAAGCTGATATTCAGAGCCTGATATGAACTTTTTTAAAGATCTTTTCCCCTAAGCTAAATATACCCAGGGGGAAAGAAATGCTTTTTGTGGAAGGATTTATTAGAACATTCTAAAGACACACAGCTTTAAATCTAGATTATAGGACTCTTTTGATTTCTATCTTAATTAGAGATCTTTTCTCTGATATAGAGAAGCAGTAGCTGGATAGGTGTGTCACCCTCTTGATATCACTCAGGTTACCACTCAGTTTTTGAGGAATTAGAAACAACTGTACCTGTCTTACAAATATAGTCTTTATAAGAACAGAAATGTGGCTCTAGAAACAATTCAAAGCCTATCCTTCTCATCAATCCTAAAACTTCCCTTATTCATATCAAAAGGCTTCCAAGTATTATAAAAGATCTGGACTCTGGGGCACAAAGCCCTTCTTGGTGGAATTTGCATTCTTTCTCTGTGTTTTCCACGATTAAAGATTCTGCCTGGTCTTCTCCAGAAACCAAGAAATATCTTATCAGAAGGAAAAAAAAAAAAGGTCAAGCTGTTTTGAAAACTAGGCCTATGAAAAATCCTAAAAGTCTCTCCCATAAATGTTAGTAAATAGCATTAGCCATCTGAGCAGGTAACCTTGACTTATCCTATCATACAGAAACACACTTTGGACAAAACTGTTCTTTATAAACTAGTGATATGTATTATCATACAGCCTCACGGCTAAATTTTTTAAACAAAAGCTATAAGATCTATGTTTGCATCTGTCTTTATGTTTAGGTATGTCTATATACATATTATAAATGTGTGATTTTTCAGAAGGTATTGCTAAAATTAATTGTAAAGCACACAATTTCATTTGCTTAAAGACAAACAAGCATTTATATAAATCAAATATACTCTCAGAAATATAGAAACTACCCAAATATTTTTCAAGTTCACATGATTTAGGATAATCTTTGGTTTAATTAAAACAGGTATGTCTTTAGAGTCATCAACTTTAAATGTAATACTTTTATTCGATCTATGCTTACTAAAAGTCAAATAAGCTCACATTATCTCTATCACAAAATTGGTTAGCAGCGAAGACAACTTAAGATGATGGCTAGCTGTTTAATGTCTTGAGAAAAAAAGGCACTGATAGGTATTAAACAAATGCTTAAAAGGCATCTCATTAAAACTACCAACAAGACCCATCCCAGGATTTCCTGGAGGAGTGCTTTTTTCATAGGGAGCCTATCTCCCACCATCCATCCTTTTCCTCACCTTTTTTCTTTCTACCTCATTACCACCTTGTTTCTCCGGATACTGATTCAGTAATAGACCAACTTCACCTGCATTTTGTTACTGAAATCCTCCTCTTGCAAATGAGGAAATTGAAAGTGAAACATTATCCTGGTGCTCCTATCCTTGTTAGCTCAGGCACCCCAAGTACATCTTCAGACAACCTTGCTGTCTAGCAAGGTAACTGCTCTCATACAAATATATGCTTAGGTGGAAGCACTTGAATACACTTTTTTGCTGACATAAAAATACAGATGCAGGGACATCTCATAGTGCTGTGTTGAGAACTGGAGGGTACAAATGGGAATTAGATCACAGATGTGTAAGGCCATTTGGGGAAATCCTAGTAGTTTGTTAATATTTTTAAACATATCTCATATTGGGAACTACTCTATAACAAATTAATTATGGAAGAAAAATACTGCCTGTAAAATAGCTCAAGTGTATAAATTTTAAGTCTAAATAGAACCACTTTACTGCCATTTGTGGAAGGGAAGCTGTGTCCTCTCTCTAGTTCCAAAAAAGAAGTGAAAAATTACATGGACTAGGAAAGTTGTTATCAAGTCCAAGCCTTAAACTCAGGCCCTTGATTGTGTGGTCTGTAATTTCATTGGCAGTGACACAGTTTGACAAAAAGTTTTAAATAGCACAGCCTTGCCCAAGGTTATAGAGCCAGTCAGTAGCAGAGTAGGTACTCTGTGACCTTGGTCAAGGCCATGCTGTTTAAGCTGTTATAGAGGGTGTGTGCCAGAGAAAATTAACATGAAATTTCTATCCCCACCCCACTCTTACTAGTTGTATGAATCTTGGGCAAGTAACTTAATATCTCAGAGAATCATTTTTCTAGTCTCTTTTATGGTGAAGGTTTAAAAAATGGCAAAAATAGCTAGCTTATTGCATGTATTCTCTAAGTCAGAAAGCTCAGTACTAAGTGCACTGCATACCTTAACTCATTATCATCAAGCACTAATGACAGCATTAAAAATTTACAGTAAATTAATAACTGGAAATTATTAATCAACAAATTAATAATCAATTAATCTAATCAATAAAATTGACAATAACAGTCTTCATAAGATCATTATGATGATTAAGTGATAGAAAATAGGTTAAAGCTCTTTGCCAACCAAAATGTTATACATGTGTGTGTTAACTGTAACATATTGTTAAAAACAAGATAACAGGCCCAAAATGGAGTTGCTTATGTCAAGTCCAGCCCCAAGTCACCAAACTGACACTTAATTACAGTTTTGGTTCTCCCAGAAAGTGGAATCTTAAAGCAGTCAATCAGAAATCACCTGAACAACAAAAGTTAGATAATCTGCCTGAGAGACCTCTGCCCTCACCTAAAGGAAAATAACTTTACAATAACCAACTGGTTGTTCTGCAACAGACAACCAGATGTGGGGACCTGCTGAGCCCTTTGAGCTCACTGCTTTCTCACTGCCTCTGGAGTTCTTGGGTAAATCCCTGTTGGATCCCACCTCCATGAATTTTGCATTATGTCATACTGTATTCTTTTTTTTCCATTTAATTTTCTGAACTTGGAATATTGGGTCTCCTTTTCAATTCCCTTCTGTTAAAGAGAAACTCTAGAATATTTCTACTTGTTGGAGTCCTCTGCATAAAACAGATACTTTGTAATAATGCCACCTCCAGTCCTTGAGTGCTGTAGAAATATATTTTATAGCTTACTCTTGAAAAACATAAACCAGGAAGTTATTTACATTAGTTAGTATATGAACTTTAATATTATTTGGACATAAAGAACATTTCTTAAAAATGTTACGAAGCTTAGAATACTGTGAAGGCAGAAATGACACTCAGTAAAATTATCTGTATTCTTAAACTTTAAAATCTGTTAAGGGAAAAAGACATACGCACAGAAAGTGAATAGGGTGAGCTCACAGAATGTGTGAGGAAACAGGATCCTCCCTTGATATCACTACCTTATATTCGAACGATTAGAAACTGAGTCAACAAAAACTAAGACAGAATAGCTTTTCGCACAACTCTGCCTTAAGAGTTAGTTCTACAAATATATTACTTTTTAAACTCTTTTTAAAATAGTTATCCAGATACCTGGTCATTATAACAGTAGTTTCTTTCTGTTAAACACAGAACATCTGATTATGCACCCTTTCATTATTTGCTCTAATCGAGAGATTCCCAAATTATATATAGAATATATCATGAAGCAATGACCAAGACTGCCGTAACATTTCTCTCAACTAAAGTTTTGACAGGTTTCTTCCTAAGTGCAGTTTTTCTTTGACAGCACCCCTGAGTCTGCTGTTAATCACACTGACTAACCTCCTGCTAATGTTTTTCAGTACTTTTCCACTAGGTTACTCAACACTTAAACACTCTCCTGCCTTTTGGTTTAATAAATTAAATAAAGTCTCCTGGGGGTTCTACAGAGCACCTTGAGGAAACTGTAACTAATCTTGCTTCAATGCCATGGACTTAAGAGGTAAAAAGAACAGTAAAACAAAAACAAAACAAAAAAAGTAAGAATATTGTTTACAGAGTACCTCTCCCACTTTCTCTCTCTTTTCTCCCAATTTTTACCTCACCTAAACTCAGTTTTAAAACAAAATGCAATAGAGGCAAGTTAAGGGATCTTCAAGATATTGGAATTCTACTTTCTAGTAAGTACATTGTTTTCCTCTATCCATTTCATAAATTATACTATGCCTCCGGATTTTCTCCACGGCTCTTTTCTCATCCAACAAATTCTCTCTAAGTTATTTCATCTACTGCTATTACTTTGATTACTATCAATCAGCTATTTTAAAAGGGATAGAAAGATGCAACTTCCAATCGGAAGGAGAAAGCTTCTATCGAATCCATCAAAAGGCATTTCCAAGTTACATGCCCTCCCCACTGCCCAACACCCCATAGGTGATTCTTGCCTTCTGATTGGAGGTTGTTCTTATTATGAGTTATTGCCAAGGAAAGGGATGTTTTAGAAAGAGTATTGGTAACTGTTAAATTCTGATGACCCTTAAATGCATTGTTATGCCTAAAACTTCCTTTTTGAGGTTCAAACATATATTCCTAATGGTCTATGGACATTTGATGTACACTTCAAAATCAATGTATCAGTGAAATTATTCCTTTTTACCTAAATTAATTCTGCATCTCATTTCCCTAGGACAATGAATGACATAAGCCAAATTTATTCTACCTCTGAAAAAATAACCCTGAATTACCTTTCTTCAAGGACACTAATGCTATTCAAGGTCAGGTCACCAGGTTTCTCACTTGGATTTTTTTAAGTCTATAATTGTATGTCAGCCATTAACATTATATTATTTTAATTGTAAAAGATATAACATTCCACACAAAAGCCTGCACACAGATGTTTACAGCGGCTTTATTCAAAATTGCCAAAACTTAAAAGCAACCAAGATATCCTTTAGTGAATGGACAATTATCATACATCCAGACAATGGAATATTGTTCAGCACTTAGAAGAAATGAGCTATCAAGCCATGACAAGACAGAGAGTAACCTTAAATGCACATTACTAGGAGAAAAAGTCAATCTGAAAAGGCTACATCCTATATGATATTCCAACTATGAAATTCTTGAAAAGGCCAATATATATATATATATATCAGTAATTATGAGGGGTTACAGGAGGGAGGGACGAATAGGCAGAGTACAGAGGATTTTTAGGGCAATGTAAATACTCTGTATGGTATTATAATGATAGTTTCATTTCTTTGTACATTTGTCCAAAGTGAGAATATACAACACACAAGAGTGAACCATAGTGCAAACTATGGACTTAGGGTAGTTTTGTTTTTTTTTTCCACGCAAGAGATTTTATTATCTGAAAGACAGAGTGGCTGCCCCAGAGGGAGGGGTGGGGGGAGAGAGAGAGAAAGAAAGAGAGAGCAGGGGGACAGAGAGACAGAGACAGAGAGAGAGGGCCGACTTAGGGTAGCTTTGATGTGTCATTGTAGGTTCTTCAATTGTGGACACTTGTTCATCAACAATTGTTCGTCTCTGGTGAGAGATGTTGATAATGGGGGAAGCTATGCATGTGTCAGGCAGGAAGAATATGGACAATCTCTCTACCTCTATCAGTTTTACTGTGAAACTAAAACTGCTCTAAAAAAATAAAGTCTTAAACCACATAATATAAACTTTAATATTTTTACGTTTCATTAAGTATAGTTACAGTGCTGTGCCACAGATCTCCGGAACTTTATCTTGTAGAACTGAAACTACTATTTACCCATTAGACAATTCTCCATTTCTCCCTTACCCAGGCCCTAGTAATGACTGTTTTACTTTCTGTTTCTATGAATTTGACTGTTTTAGATACTTCCCATAAGTGGAGTCATACAGTATTTGTCTTTTTGCAATTATCTTATTTCATTTAGCATAATGTCCTCAAAGTTCATAGGTGATGTAACATGTGACAGGATTTCCTTCCTTTAAAGGTTGAATATCCATTGTATGTACAATGTGTGTATCCCTTTAATTAACTGCCAGCACAGAAGTGTGATTAATTTTATAAAATGTAAGTGTAATGGTATTATTCACTTGTTTTCACCCCATTATCATCCTTTGACATTTGGATAATCTTCAGTATAATTGGGATGTAATTAGTAATTTGATCTCTTTTGTATCTATATAGCCTCATCTCCCACCATTTTCCCTGCCTTGCCTTCTTCCTTATAACCCATAATTTATTTATAGTGAACTTCCACTAGAATCCCAAATTCCTCATGATTGTTATCATTTCTGCACTTTGGTGTTTTGGCCTGGTATTGTCCTCTCAATCATGTACATTCTATTTTTGTTTAGCAAATTCCTACTCACCTTTCATATTGTACATTAAATGTTAACATCTTCCAGAATCTTTTATAACCACTTCTGACTGAGTCATGTGCTCTTGTTACATGTTCTTACATCAGCCTATATGTTCTCGTTTCAGGGATTTCCACACTTTACTATAACACTTTATCCTACCTCTCTCATTAGGTCACACACATTGTGAGGATGATGATAGAACCTATATTTTTCATTATCTTATTCCAAAAAGTTAACAAAATGACTGCTTATTGAATGATTAATAAATTGGATATTAAATAATTTGATGAATGAGGATTCAGCCTAGTCAGTCATTTCTCATAAACTGTGTTTTTAAAATATTAAATTAAATTGCATTGTACTCATCTATTTAGACATGAGACATTAGTATTGAATGTTATGTGATATCATCTAGGAAGTTGTTCAGCAATGTTTGAGGAGCATTTCTGCAATTTAATAGGAACTCAAATCACAAGAACGCTCCATTCCATGAGAACTGAATTTGATTAAGTATTCATGAGTAATGCAAGGGTAAAATGATTCACTAAGAAATTATTGATGTCTAGCTCCAATTCCCTGGCTCCTTATACTTTCAGAACAAACATTTCCTTATTAGGAGAATACAAAGAATACTAGAACTCAGAAATAAGTAAAAATTCTTGTTTATCTGGTTCTGGTTTAATGAACTCATTTCACAATTAAACCCTTGATAGTTTTTACTAAGTCTAAGCATTTGTCTTCATATACTTCAGCTACTTTAGATGTAACTTTCATTCAGCCCTACTTACCTCCTGGAAAATGTAATTCTACCTTAGACTCCAAATCCTTGGCTGAAATGGGATCATATTTTTCCCACTATAACTTAACACTGGCTTACCGCCTATGTACTGGGATCTTTATATAGCTTCTATCTTTGATAACCCATTACAATGATATGTCCATGCCTGCCTACCTCAATTACCACCTGCCACTATATTCACCTGCACCCTTACTCCATTTACCAGTCTAGAGGTTCATTTACTTATTCAATGAATCTTTTCTTGAGTGCTTACCATGAGCGAGGCTAGTTGCCTTGCAACAGTGACAAATGACATGAGCGAGCATCAGTATGAAGTACAGTGAACTTCCTAGAGCACAAATTCCAGAACCACGTGGCCTGTGTATCTCAGATTTGCCACTTAGGAGCTGCCACTTGGGCAGTTTACTTAACTCTTACCTTCTGATTCCTTGTTTGATGCGGTCAGACCATCAAAGAAAGAGGCTGCATAAGCCTACAAATACCTTACAGCTAACCAGGATACTTCCCTTGAAGTTTATAAATATCTCCATCCAACGTTCTTGAGAAATAGAAGCATGCCTGAAGATGGCTTTACCAAATGGGAAAAACTTATTTATTTCTTAAGAGCAACATATGGGGACACAATGAGAATCCTTTGTTAGTGGTGGAGAACAAGAAGAACTCAGGGGACATGGAGCTTCGTGAAAAAGGAGATCAGGTTAGCATCAAAGCCTCCATATGGTTTCTGAACTACCTTAGTCTACCTCTTCTGGTTTATGCTTAGCGAAGAGGCAACGGAATCCAACATGCACTCTGTTCATGGAATTCCCAGGGTATTAACCCCAAACATAGGCTGTTGTGTGCTTACAGTCATGAAGACCCCAGAGCCTGCCAAAGGTGCAGATGCAGAGACTAGAACAGTAACTGACACAATAACAAACTTGAATTATCCTTTCAACAGTCCTTAACCAAACATGGGGCTAACAGAGCTGACAAAAAAAAGAACTAAAAGCCAGGCAGCTGAAGTGAAAGGAGCCATAGGCCCTCCATTTAAAAATATACCAGCCAAATTCCCCGGTAGAGAGCTCTAGGGCATCTTAAAATTGAGTAGAAATATCTATAACTAGTTCAAGCTCTGCCAAGTTAAGAGATTTGGCAAATACGGCTTTTGCTTAAAGAACTTCAAAACCTGTCCCATTAATAAAACAGTGGTCCCACCACATGAAAGAGAGAGACATTGTGTCTAAGACCATGCAGATATAACAGTCTGGAGGGGCATCATGAGGAAGCACGAAGTGGAGAACTGAAGATCACTAGTATTGCAATACCTTAGATGAAAGAGACAGTAACTTCAGAAGTCTATTAAATAGAAGCCAGAGCAGAAAGCTCCATTGAAAAGCAGAGACCAGGAAAGGATCCTTATATAGCCAATTTCAACTTTCTTTACTGCAATTTAACCAAGTAATACAAAAGAAAACTATATATTCTCAGAATGCGATCTTCTGTAATTCTCGTGTTCCATAGCCTTGTTGTGACCGCACAGTAGATTCTCTGATGTCAAGTAAGCTACAGCTTGAAATTTGAGTGTCCAAACATGTGGAACACCATCTCATACTTGTTCTCACAAAGCCACTTGTGCATCTCTTTTTGTCCCAACCCCTTTATGGCTCTAGGTCCCCAAGACTTGGGTTGGGAAGCAAGGACAGAACACCTGACCCTTCAGAGGATGTTCAGCAGGGAGGACAAAGAGTAGATCAGTATTTGGGGCCAATAAAATAGGAAATCTTTCATCTAGACTTGTGTAACTCATAACCACAAACCACATGTGGCTATTTCAATTTCCAGTAACTAAAATTATATAGAATCAAAAATCTGGGTCCTCTGGATTTGGTATATTTTGAGTATTCAATAATATATGCAACTAGTGGTTACCTATTAGACAGCTCAGATGTACAAAATATTTATATCATTGCAGAAAGTTCTATAAGACAGCATCAATCTAGATGTAGCAATTTCATTTGTAGGCATCTACACTGGAGAAGCCCTCATACATGTGTTTAAGGAAATAAATATAAGAATGTTTATATAGCAGATACATTTGTAATAGAGAAACAATATAGGGGCCCAAATGTCCATCAAAAGGAGAATTCATAAATTGAGTTACATGCATACAGTGGGATACTATACAACATTGAAAATGAATAGTGTGGAGCTAACAAAAAAAGAATTTATCTTAAATTATTTTATCTTTTGTCTTAAATTAGAAATCTTTATACTCAAATTAAAGATAAATACGTTAGTGTGGATGAATACTAAGTTTTAATAAAGTTATGGAATAATATGCTTAATATAGTTCTTTTGTTAACCAGTTAAAGCAAAACCAAACAGTAAGTTGTTTATGATTAATATTTGGTAAGTTGAAGAGAAAAACAAAGGAATGAGAAACGCAAAATTCAGAATAGTGATTTATTCTAGGGTAGATGGTAGGATGATGTGATCAGGGATATGCAATAGGGACATTGACATTGTTGAGAATTATTCTATTTCTTAATCAAAGATGTAGTTATGATGGTGTTTATTATTGTATTGTTTTTCACACGTTTAAATATCTAAAGTCAGGATGGCAGGTTTAAATATCTAAAGTCAGGATGGCAGTACAATCATAGCTAGCCAGGTAGCAGCTGTGATGTAGTTATTTTTGCCTCAGATGTACCTTACCCAAAATGATTTCTCTGTTTTCCTTTCTATGCATGCATAAAAATGGTATGTCAAGAATCGATCTAAATCTAAAGTTCTCTTTTAATATGTATTTAAAAATCCTAAATTGCAAGAAAATAAAAATCAAGAGAATAAAATGACTGAATTTTAAAAATTAACACTATCTCTTGCAAAATAGGAATATTCTACTGTACATATAGAAAAGTATATATTTCAATTTATGATAATGATCATTTATACTTGAATCTACTATATTGCCTAAATTTAGTGTAGTTTTTTAATGGATGGATGGGGCGAGGTGAGCATTAGCATAACAGAATTAAAGTGAAATTTTAATAATCATCTATGGATTGTGAGAAAATTATTCTAAATGGTGACCCATTTATTCAAAACAAAATAGAGAATGTACACTATCTTCTGGTGGGTTAACATGTCCTAGAACTTATCAAATAGGTACAAGATGGTTTATCCACAGAAAGTGATATTGTTCACATTCTTATAAGAAGAGATCAATAACTTTCATGACTTAGAAGTTACAGGTCTCAGGTGTTCATTACAGCTGTAGCTGATCTATCTCATGATTACTTTTCTTTGCAAAGAATGCATGTTCCTGCTCTTTGTTAGAAACCCATATAGAGAAATTTTATCTTTTCCTTGGCGGTCTACTTCTTGCATAGTACAATGCACCATTACAGAAAAAGCTTAAAGAGATTTCTTGGGATAAATAGAACTTTCCAGCCCTAGTATAATGTTAATGAAAGGCAATATATAGAATATTCTTGAGAGTGAGTGACACGACTGTAATTATATCCCACAAAAGAGACAGTTTTTTTTTTTATGGGAACAGATATTTTCTAATTTCATCTCCTTAGACAAACATGGTACAGATTTTAACGGTACTTTTTTAGAAACATGGGTAGTGGATTCATTTGATACAGGCAATTCAGCTTTAGCACTACACAAAAGAGTGTTAAAAAGAAGTACAAAAACTTTAATTTATTATCTACTATTTTTTATTGAAAATAAGAATATTTAAAGAGTAGAACTATTTGTTAATTTGTTTCAAGGACCAAAAAGGAGAGAAAGCTTGTTTTTGATTCATTATGTTATCCACTAAAACCATATTTTAGGTCCTCAGTAGCTTTATTACTACCCTTGTTACCCCTGATCCATTTTTTTCCAAATGCTTTTTTTTTTTTTTTCCTTACACAAAACCCTGAAGGCTACTTTTGGCTAGCTTTCACATGCCAAAAAAGTTGATATACTAATTAACATTAAAGATTCACCCTTAATAAGACTGTGAATACATCCCCTGTCCCCTAAGGTAAATATCTCCATTCTCATTGCTGACAAAGGTTTTTTTTTTTTTTTTTGGATTGTTGACAGTTTGGAGAACACAGCAAGATAGAAAGCTTTCATATGTTTCAGAGACAAGTCCATCCTTTTAGCAACAATTCCGCATAAATAGAGTAGAAGTGGTGATGTGTTCTTCACCATCTGATGCTCTGTAATCGTCAGCCTCACAGAGGAGGATAAATGGCCAGGCGCAAAGAATTTCTGCATGAGTCTGAATTTCTCTAGAGAGTTAAAGATACACTGGGTGTAACTTTCCCTATTCATCTAAACAGGACACAGGTATTAGTTAAAAACATTTAAAAGAAAGATGCCATGGTCTGAAGGTGATAGAGTTTGCCCACAAAAATGATTAGGGACAGAACTGCACACAATTTATTAGATTTTGAGATCAGAAGACAGCTGGATATTTGTTCTGTCAGTAGACACGAGGGGGAGGCAATTCTGAAAATCACACAAATAGTTTATGTCTCAGAGAACAGAATAGTGCTGATCTAAGTTTATTTCATAAAACTTCCTGTGATGTCAGGGACTCAGAAATAACCCCAGGGAGAAGAAAGGTGGGTTGTGAAGTTTTAAACCTAAAATTGAAAAGCATTCTTGAATTCAATTAGTTTTCCTGGAAATGACTAAATTTTTTGGCAGCAGGTTGAAATAGAAATGTGAGATAAACATAAAGTTGAGCATAAATCAAAACAGACAGTTCTGGTATTTGCACATCAGAATGTGTATCCTATGAAAATCATAACCACAGAGCCTTGCATGTGACTTCGCTAGTTACCATATAATGAATCCCTTTTGAATTAGCAGTTATTCTACCAAGGTAGCCTCAAAGTGTTTATGGAATTTCTGGTCATCTTACCATCCTTGGTTTATAGTGAGTTTAAGTAAACTCAGCCCCCTAAACATTCTTCAAACGATTTTTTACATGAACATCTATACATACCTGTATATTTTAAGAACATAATTGCATGAGCTTAGATTTTCCCCCATTAAGATGAACAAATAAAAATTCATACATGGTATGTAGTGGATAGCACATGAGAATTAGAACTCAACAAACCTGGGTTTGAATCCCAGTTAGTTACTTAAAGGATAAAATGTATGTAAATTGTCTTGGGCAAATATGTATGGAACAAATATCATTTTGCTTTGTCCTTGCCACTCTATATGCCATGTTAAATTGGATCCATTATTCTTACTTGTAAGGTATGTAAAAACGTTTATTCTATTTGAGTTATCAGTCTCTGAAATATATAAATGTAATAGTGCAGATGACCACTGTTTGGTTTCTTCATTATTCATATTCCCAGGTTTTCCTTGAAGCTAGAATACTAAAATCATTTCCGGGCAGCCCCATGTTAATACTCACATTCACAGTCTCCCTTACAGCAACGAATGGCCATATGACACTAGGCAGCCTATTAGTGAAATAGTAATATGAATTTCAATGAAGCTTTTTGCTTTCCTGATTAAGGAAGGTGATATAGGTATTCTTCCTTGTTGGCTCCCTCTTCACTTCTACTTCCTGTACTGGCACAGATTTAGTATCTGAAGCTGCAGCCACCACCTTTTAACTATGGTGTAGATGACAAAACATTTTCAGGACATGGAATAGGAAGATAGGTAGAGAGTGGATTCTCGGTAACATAGATGAACAACTAAAATTCTAGTGCGTTTTTCATAGAAATAGAAAAAAAATCCTAAAATTTGTATGATACCACAGAAGACCCCAAATAACGAAAGCAGTCCTGAGAAAGAGGAACAAAGCTGGAGGCACTGTGCGTCCTGACTTCAAACTGTATTACACAACTATACTAATCAAACAGTTATGATATTGGCATAAAAACAGACACATGCTCAATGGAACAGAATAAGGAGTCTGGAGATAAATCCATGCATATAAGGTCAATTAATTTTCAACAAAGGAGCCAAGAAAATGTAATGAGGAAAGGGTAATTTCTTCAATAAATGGTTTTGGGAAAGTTGGCTAGCCACATGCAAAAGAATGAAACTAGATCCCATTTTATATCATACACAAAACAAAATCAAAATGTGTTAAAGACATATATGTAACATCTAAAACCATAAAATTTCTAGATGAAAGCTCCTGGACATTGGTCTTAGGAATTATTTTTTTGGATTTTATACCAAAATCAAAGACAACAAAAGCAAAAAATGAATAAGTGAGACTACAAAAACTGATAAGCTTCTGTTCAACAAAGGAAACTATTAACAAAATGAAAAGACAACCTATAGAATGGAAGAAAATATTTGCTAACCATACATCTAATACAGGATTAATTTTCAAAATACAAAGAACTCATACAATTCAATAGCAAAAAACAAATACCCCAATTAAAAACTGGGCAAAAGACCTAAAAGGACAATTTTCCAGAGACATACAAATGGCCAACAGGTATATCAAAGATATAAAAGGTGCTCAACATCATTAATCATCACGAAAATGCAAACCAAAACCACACTGGGATATCACCTCACGTTAGGATGTCTATTTATCAAAAATAAAAGAGAGAGCAAATGCTGGCAAGGATGTGGAGAAAAGGGAACCCTTTTCACTTTTGGTAGGAATACAAACTGGTACAGCCACTACAGAACACAGAATGGAAATTCCTCAAGGAATTAAAAATAGAACTACTAAATAATCCAACATCCCACTTCTAGGTATATGCCCAAAGGAAATGAAATCATTAAGAGGTATCTGTACTCCAATGTTCATATCAGCATTATTCATGATAGCCAAGAGATGCAAACAACTTAAGTGTTCATTAGTGGATGAAAAGATAAATAAATGTGATATTTATATATAATCACATGTATTTATAAATTTACATTTCTAAATTTACAAGTTTATAAATGTTTATAAAAATATTTGTGCATTTCTTTTACATATGTGTAATGTATTATATAAATATATGTATATATTTGTATATTTATAGATCTCTCTATATATATATACACAAACATATTTTCTTTATCCATTCAATTATATATATATATATATATATATAAATATATAATGGGATATTATTCAGACTTAAAAAAGAAGGAAATGAATAAACATGAATGAACCTAGAGGGCATTATGTTAAATAAAACAGGCCAGAGAAAGACAAGTACTGCATGGTACTTTACATGTAATTTTATTATTTAAAGTGGAACTCATAGAAATAGAGAGTAGAAAAGTGTTTGTTGGGGGTAGAGGAAGTCAGGAGAGGTTGGTAAATGGGTACAAACTTCCAATTATAAGATGAATAAGGTCTGAGTATCTGATGTATAACATGGTGACTGTAGTTAAATAACTCTACTACATAACTGAAATTTGCTAAGAAAGTAAAACTCAAGGTAAATATGTGGAGATGATGGACATGATAATTACTACATGGGAGGAATCATTTTGAAATGTATATATATAAAATCATCTTGTATACTTTAAAAATAATTTTGCCAATTATACCTCAATAAAGCTGGAAGAAATAATATCATTATTAGTTTAATGGCAGTTAGTATTATCATTTTAATGAGTAACATTCCAAGGTCCTTCTAGATTTTGTGAGGAATTAGTGCCAAAAAGGACCAGGTTTATCAAAATATGTACTGATCTGAGGCAAAAACAGCCAGAACTGTCAGTTTTTTCATTATATATTGCAACATGGTTTCTAGTATACATAGAGAAATGGACAGGGTACAGACCTGATGATGTGTGTGTGCACATGGAAAAATTACTCTTTAATTTTAGGATGGGAATAAATATGGCAAACTATGTCTGATACAATGTACAGTTGCTAAATAATTTTCTCTAAATCTCTGATTTTGTGTTCTTTTACCTCTATGGGTTAATTATTGGATTTTATTTGCATAGTATGGGAATAAAAATGAACACTTTGAATAAAAAAGAAAAAAAAGAAAAAAAAACTCTACCAAATGCCTAACTCCAAATGCCTTGCTATACAAGAAAAATGAACTATTTGTTTAAGCTGTGCTGAAATGGGTTCAGTTATTGCAGTTGAGCACAATCCAGACTAAACAGTAATATGCCATCAGTGCCTTAATCCAAGTAACTAATGTTAATATTAAACCATACATGAATATTAACAGAGATCTATGGCATGCTTGTACAGACATTTTTTATATTGATGGGAATTTATTATTCCACATATCCTATGTACAATTACTAAACATTTTATAAATATGTGCAAGTCAAATCCATAACTATTAGATTTTATAATAGTGTCATAAGAAACTGACTTACAAAAATTATTTGAAAATATTTAATCAAACAATAGTGAAAACATAAAAATTAAAGTTTTAAAAGACTTAAGTAGGTATTTATACACATCAGGATATCTACTATCAATAAACCAAAAAACAGATAACAAGTATTGGTGAGGATGTTGAGAAGCTGGAATGCTTGAACACTGTTAGTGATAGCGTAAAATGATGCTATGTCATGTAAATGTAAATGTTAATACTAATATAAAATGGAAAACAATGTGGATGTTCCTTAAAAATTTTTAAAAAGAATTGCTATATGATTCAGCAATTCCACTTTGGGGTATGTGTACCAAAGAATTGAAAGCAAGATCTAGAAGAAATATTTGTACAGCTGTGTTCATAGCAACAGTTTTCATGAGAGGCAAGAATAAAAACAACCCAAGTGTCTATTGGCAAATGAATGAATAAGCAAAAGGTGGTATGCACAGTCAATGGAATATTATTCAGCCTTAAAAAGGAATGGAATTCTGAAACATGCCACAACATGGACAGACTTTGGGTACTTCATGCTAAATGAAATAATCCAGTCACAAAAAGACAAATATTGTATGATTTAGCTTATATAAAATATCTAGAGAAGTCAAATTTACAGAGACAGAAAGTAGAATAGAGGCATGGTTGCCAGTGACTGGGGGCAGTTATGGGTGGAAATACATATTATTTAATGGATATAGAGTTGTAAGATGAAAGAATTCTGGAGACTGGTTATAAAATTTGAATGTATTTAACATAAGTGAACTAGGAATGTAAAAATAATCAAAATGGTAAATTCTATGTTGTGTATTTATCACAATTAAAAACTGAAAAAAAAGAAATGAGAATTTCCTTGATCTAAATCCCCTCATAATCTCCTGTTTTTTCCTCATAGAAATTCACCTTATATCTTAAAATAATATATTTTCATATTATTTTTATTTCTTTCATTAAAGATGTAGACTTAACACATATTTAAACTCACCTTCTCTATTCTCTACTTTTCTCAAAATTATGTGTGTGTATATATATATATATATATATATATATATATATATATATATTTTAATTAACTCAACTTCTAATATTGACTCTAACCATTTATGTGCTGGTTACTCCTGATTCAAGTAATTCACCATGACCACTTTTCCTATATTTAATAATTTTTTTTACTTCCTCAAGTTCCTGGAGTTTATAAATTGATTTGTACATCTGTTATTTTCTAGGTGTCTATCGCTAATTATTTCCAATTAAATTATAAACCTCTTTAAATAATAATTTCCATATTATATTACACATCAAGTACCCAACCATTCCTTCCTTTCAGCTCTATCATCATGAAGCCCTCATGAAACTTTCTATCATCCTTTTCCAATCTGTACTGTTTACCATATAAGTTTGATAGACAGTTATCTTCTTTGCCTCAGTTCTGTGGTAAACTCTGTTTCCCATATTCCTTGTGAATTTCTTTTCTGGCTGACTCTATAATTTAATGCATCAAATTATCCAAAGTTTCCTAAGAAGAGGAATTATATGTTTTAAGAAATTGGTGTTTATAAATGACCTCTTTTATACTCAAAATTTATTAGGAGGGGGGGAGGGCAAGGGCTGGGTATACATTTTTTTGCTCAGAATTTTAAAGAGTTTTACATTCTCTTCTAGTATGCAATGTTGTTGATGAGAGATCTTTTCCAATTTGAATTCTTGATCTTTGGTAAATAACCTATTTTCCTTTTTTTTGGTTTTGGTTTCTATGATCTTTTTATTGGGCACTTCCACAGATTTCTGGCAAGCTTTATTGACCTGTCACATAATGTTTGAAAGCAGTGTACATGGGGAAAGCCAGGCCCTTCTTGTGCTCTGTATGGTGACCATCTAAGGAATCAATCATATTGTTAGAGAATCTCAAATATTAGAATCTATAATTTTTGATTTTCCATTTTTCCTCTGAGGCTACTCAGTTTCTCTATTGGATACTTAAATCTCCTTACAGACTTAGCTGGATTTCATTATTACTGAAGCCAAACAATGCGAGAGAGTTGCAGGAATGAAGACTTTGACTTACTCCTCTGGTTTTTGTGCAGCCTTTCACCAGCTTTCCACTCTGTCCTAATTTCCTAGGACTTTAGTTTCTTTATTTCAATTTATGCATAGAAAACATAATAATCTTTGTGAGAGGAGAGGTGTGTGAACAAGGGAAAGAACCTGAGGATCTCATTACTTCTCATGCATACCCTTATTTATATCCCCTGTTTTTAGACAATTGACTTACCTTGACTTCATCATTGCGCCTGCTGGATTCAGTCCCTGGGGTTTTCTGAGAATATGTGGCTTAAATTATCTTTCTTGGTATTAAGTTTCCCTCTGTGCTGGACCTTGGTGTTTAGCTTTTTCAGCTCTGCTAAATCCTTTTATTTATTTCCACTACCTACTGATAATACTAATTCACTGTTGTCACGTTTTTTTTCCCCATTAATATCTGTATTGTAGGTTTATACATTTTCTTTCTGTTGCTATCACATTACCAAAGTTTCAGCATGGGAGCAGAGGTAAATACTGTCACCGAATCTAGCATGTGATAAGTATTCTTTACATCCTATATGGGGCTGGTGGAAAAGATCTAATGAAAAGGAAATATGAAAATATTGTGTAAATTTCAAAACATCATAGTCATGCCTATGAATATGTTAACCAGTAAAGCTTTATTTTCCTCTTTTTTACAAAAACCTACAATTATTGTTGAAATCTTGACACTACTTCCATGTTCTACTTATTTCTAAAAACTTACTGTATGTTTAAGCTTATCTGCTTTGGAATCTTAGTGTTTAGTTACATCTGGATCCATATATCATCTTACTTAAAACAGTAAACTGATTTTTTACTTCCTCAGCAACCATGGTTTTCATTCACTCTAACATTAAATCTTTTTGCTCCTTTTAAAATGATATTCTATATTTTCTATGATATGGTATTGTCTTTGACAGGAAGACCAATTTTAACTAGGAAATGGAATGTTTGAAATAGTTTTCCCATGAAAATAAAGTATAAACATCCACCCAAGAAATTTTTAGTTTTCTTCACGTGTTCATTAAAACTATAACAAAGCAGGAAAAAAAGAAGTCTACAAAATGCAGGTCATCACATCCACAGTCAATTAAATCAATTAATTAATACAATTCAATTGTAAGATGATTAAGGTAATTGATTTTAAAATAATAATATTGAGTGCTTAATGCTCTAATTGGTTTTACACACATGCATGACATCCAATATTTTACCTTATTAAATTTCTTATGGATTTTTATGAGAAAAGGCATTCTTTTGAGACTGATATCTGAGTCAGTCACTGTACAAGTCTAAATTGAAAACAAAAACACTAATCTTTTACACTAAGCCAATTCAATACATACATGCTTGAGCCAACTTCTCAAATTCTAATTTTATGAGAGATCTGAACAAAAGATGTGAAACTGTTTTTTTTCATGTTCACATTCTATTAATATGATGAATAGTGATGAAATACCATTTGACTGTTCACATTAAGTTTATTTTTTGTCTTTTCAAGTATTATTTGTGTACATTCTAAATACATTGAGCTAACATTACTTATGTAGTAAGACAGCATATCAAACTTTTGCAATAAAATTATTCAAATATAAGTAATACAACTATTTTCAATTTTGTGTACTAGAAATTTATGTAAGTATAAATGTTAGATGCACATTTCAAAAAGACTTCTATCTGAATTTGGTAGGAAGCAAACCTCCACAAGATAAAAATTCAGTTTTAAAGAACACCCTAACATATTTATTTTTATACATTTGTTTGGCTTTGGAAACACACTCATTTCCCATAATTTCTTGGTAAATATCTGCCATAGAGAGATAGAGTTCACAAAAACAGATTTCAAAGTTAATTTTATGTTTTCTTTAGAGAACACCTCAAATTTATTCCTACAAAATGAAGACAAAGTTAATTTAGGGGAATTATTTGAGCATCCTAAAATATACCTATAGATGTAGATATGGATAGGAGATATAAATGTCATTAATAACTAAACAGACAGATAAGAGCAATTTCTCCCTTTTCCCAAAGATACTTTGTTTTACACAGAATTCATTCAGATGCTTCTTCAAATTTCATTTAAAATATTTGTATTTCTTTCATGTACAATGCTATAGACTGAATACTTGCTATAGAAGGAAAACTTGTTAAGTTGAAACTCAATCCTCAATGTGATTTATTTGGAGGTGGAATCTTTGTCTTCAGGAGCTAATTAGGTCATGAGGGTGGCCTAATGAAGGGGATTAGTATCCTTATAAAAAGAGTGCCAGAGAGGTCCTTGCCCCTTCTGCCATTTAAGGATGCAGCGAGGAAAAAAGGTCTCACCAGACACAGAATCTGCCAGCATTTTGATCTTTGACTTCCCAGCCTCCAGAACTGTGAGAAATAGTTGCCATTTAAACACCCAGTCTATGGTGTTTTTCTATTACAGCAGGCACAACTAACACATACAACTTTCTGAAAACACACATTTAATAACTTGTGCTTAAGATAAATATGAATAAAAAAGCATACATTTTCTGGTACGATTAAGTGAAGAGTATATTTTAAACCTCAGCCAAAAAATTAAGTATTGAGATAAGCTCAGGGGTCAGTGGTAGGACATCAGGATTCTATTCCTAACTTTGCCGTTTCTCTGACTAGTTTTGATGAAGATGTTCCACCATTTGTGTTTAATATATTAATTTTTATAATAAAATGATTGGAATATATATATATGACCTCTTAGTTTCCTGATAGGGTGAACATTCCATATATCTATAATGTTTTGAAAATTTCAGGTAATTAAGGTGAGTATACATGAAGATGAACAAAGTACTGGGAATACTGGATTCATCTAGAGATTTGCCTAAATTATCCAGTCATAATGATTGTAGTAAATGGTAGGTGATGCAATTCAGCCTGGAAATAAATTTAGCTTTATGTATTTTATATTCATACAATGGTAATACTGATTTCCTCCCAAAGTTCATCTCTTGAGTCTCCTTAATCCCTTGGCATCTTTCTATCATTTTCCTACAGCTTCTTAAACCATTGTATTCTAATAGACTCTCTTTTCTTTAGAGAAAAACCTGGACTGCATGTTAAGATTAATTTTCCCATTGCTGTGCATAAGAAAATAACTAGAATAGCAAAGAAGACATTTGAACTGCATATACTCAAAGCAACACTAAAAACCTGGATGGAGTTCTTTTATATTCTATCCCTTTTGAGAAAGTTAAGTGATTTTTGTTTTATGAAAGAGAAAAAAGATCTCTACCTATTATGGTGTTTCTTTAGGTCATGGAGAGAAATTATTATTGGGCCCATTAGTTCTCTACAGCTATCTAAAATTAAGTAATGCTGAACAATTTAGAGAAAATATGAGTAACACTAAATATGAAAATATAGAAAAAAATTTCTACCAAGTAGAAGAAAGCTATACAAGCACCTCAAATGGCTACTAAAATGATGGGGAAGTGTGGAACATGATGGATTCCAACTCAAGTTTCACAGCTCAAAAAAGGATGAAGGATAGACTGAAGTTAGAATATTTAATTTCCAATTTTTTTTTCTAAAATCCTTAATGCAAACTAATACTATGTGAGTAATATGTTGGGGAAGAAATTAAAGAACTGCATTTTACTAAGGTATAAAGAAAACACAAGTGAAATACAATATGATTCCTAAATTTAATATAAATTTGGCAAAGCAGAAGCACCATGACAGTAGTGGCCATGAAAACACTAGCTCCAGGAAGTGTACAGCAGTCTTTGAGAGGGTATTGTTCTTCTGAAGGAATTTTAAAAGACTTATTTTTAATATTAAGTAATAAAGAGAACCTAGTTATAAGTGCATTACTTTTACTTGTCAAAGTATTTTCAAGGTGTTTTAAGGAACTGAGAATTCAAGCTAAAACTAAATATTAAAAATGAGTTCAACTGTCTTCTTGTTGCTTCCAAAGAACACTAAAATTTACTCATGTTTCGTGAAAGCATTCACCTTTTTTATCCAAAATACATTTATTTGTTTAGAATCCACATGTGATTTTGGAAACAACAGGGAAAAAACTCCACAAACGTAAATAGAAGAGCAAAAATAGCAGAGAGGGTTATAACTGAAATTAAGTTGAGACGAAGGCATGTGAATCCCAAACCATGGAGTATGGAAACGGTCGTCTGGGACAGTGCAGCTGTGAACATTTGAAATTAAATTGTTCTGAACATTCAAACATTTGAAGGTCACCATGATTTCTAGTGATCTGTTCTTCCTGAAAGGAAAAATCCTAACACTATTGGTAGGACTGAAGCAACTGGTTGAAGAATAGCCCCCTGCCTAGCAAAACAGAAATATTATAGGTTTGTTGACTCTAATTTTTTAAATTCGAACTTGCATTTAAAAATTATGATCTCTATAATATAAAACATTCTCTCAATTATATATTTATATGTTGGTTGATCAACTGGAGATAATTTGGTTATTTTTATCATTATGTTACTTAGACTGAGATTGTTTATGGGTTGTACTCACAGACACTTTACATAGAGCATGTTGCATTTCAAAGAAAGGTAATCTCCCTTTTTTTTTTTGACACAAACAATCTCTAGAAGTTAATCTCTTGAACATCATCACCCTCACTGAAAGAACTGCACAACCATAATTCCCTCCTGGTGGGGAAAAGGGAAGACACAAAACTACGGTGTATCTTCCTTCATAATTCAAAGAAATCTCTTCCCTCCTCCACCTACATTTATGGTAGTACAAAAGAGGAAAGAGGGATAGGGTGATAATTAGAGATGACAGAGCCATCTCATCACCTATTAATAGGCTCCCTTTTCTCAAGAATCCTTTATAATGAAGCTTTCTTGATTCCTCTTAACCTTTAACTTGACTTCCAGTTACCAATGCAGGAAACACTGAAAGTTCCATTCAGTATCTTACTCCTGCTTCATAGAGAAATGATAAACTCTTTGATAAAATATTCTGCAAATAATTTCGCTAGTACTTATTTTAAATATTGCTCATAGACAACTATGAGCAATAATTACTATGGTACCATAAATATTCTACCATTTTGGAAAATATAACCATTTTAAAAGATAATAGCCAAATTTTCTCTTAGAGAATTTTCTTTCTCTTTCATTCTAGCCACTATATTTCTTCTTACACAAACAGAATAATTTGAACTATTCCAAACACAGTAAACAATGCTGTTTTCTATTTTTTGATTAAAAAAATAGGACAAAGGAAACAAAATAAAGTATATTGTCAAAGAACTGTTTCTGTAAAGGCTAATTCCTCCAGAGACGTATTTTAGTAGCAATTATATTAGGAAGGAGGCATTATTTCACAGAAACACTTTTAAATTGGGGATTTACAAAGAGAATATAAATGCAGTAAATATAAAACTTATGCATGTTGATATGGACTTCCATAAGATATAAAATAGATTTTTTTAAATTGGGGTTTCCATGTGTTTCATTAGTGTGAAGGCCATTATAATATTATGAGGATTAACTTTAGGATTATACAACATGTTTCCTTTACTTTAATACAGTCTACATTCAGGAAATTCTGGCAGGAGCTTCAGATTTTATGCTAAAATAGTTTCCTCAACTATCTAGAGCTACTAAATCAGAACTAGCTGAAATTCACAATTTCAGAAACTTAACTCAAATTTTACTGACTCCAAATAATAACTTTAGGATTTCAGTTCTTTTTTGATTATGTATAAAGAGGTACCATAAAAATAACAGTAACCAAAACAATATATTTCAAACTATTTTCATTAAAAAGATTATGATTTTAATATATTTTCAGGACAAAGTAATATTAAGTTATATTAAGAAATCCTACTTATTCACTGAAGAATATCTATAGGAATTAAGCAAATACTTTAACAGCTAGATAACTTATTCTACTGGTAATTATTTCCATTACAGTAGAGCATTATTATTGTAGTATTTGTAATACTACACTGTGAACATATTTTGTTTTTTTCTCAGATAGCTCCATAGAATTTGAAATGTTACATATCTAGGTATGTAAAAATGTATACCTATATATCTATACATGCATATATATATGCATATACACACACATATATGTACACATATTTATATATACACACACATATATATACATAGCACTCACTGATAAGCTTGCCTAATTTTAACCATATAGAGCAATTCTTCTATGTATTTTAAATCAGATGTCAGTGAAGTTTTTCTCTAAAAGGCCACATTATATTTTAAGCTTTGCAGGCCATTTGGTTTCTGTGGCAACTGTTCAATTCTGCCATTGTAGCATGAAGACAGCTAGAGACAGTACATAAATGAATAAATTAGCTGCATTGCAATAAAACGTTGTTTACAACAACAGGTGGTGGGTTGGATTTGGCCCTATATTAGTTTCCCAGAGCTACCGTAACAAATTACCACACATTTGATGGCTTAAAACAAAGGATTATGGTCACACAGTTCTGTAACCTGACCCTGCCCCCTCAGCCCCACCATACTACTCTCTGATTTTATGAGTTTGAGCTTTAGAGATTCCTCAAATAAGTGGTATCTTGTAAGTGTGTAAGTAGTATTGGTCATTCTATTCTGGTTAATTTCACTTAAGGTTCCCATGCTTCATCCATGCTGTTGCAAATGGTAAGATTTCATTCTTTATTAAAGCTGAATAATATTCCATTATATATATGTACATACATATATATATATATATATATGCACATATATGTACATTTCATTTGATATTCACCAATGGACATTTAGGTTTCTTCCATGTCTTGACTGTTGTGAATACTGCAGCGCATCTGAGAATGCAGATATCTTTTTGAGATCCTGATTTCAATTCATCTTCCCAGAAGTGAGATAACTAGATCATAAGGTAGTTTTTTGAATATTTTGAGAATCTGCCATACTGTTTCAAGAATGGCACCAAATTACATTCCTACCAACAGTGCAAAAGAGCTCCCCTTTCTCCACATGCTTGCCAGCATTTTTTCTCTTATCTTTTGATAAACAGATATCCTAACAGGTGTGAGGTGAAATTTCATTGTTGTTTTAATTTGCATTTCCTCATAATTGATGATATCAAGCATCTTTTTGTATACCTGCTGGCCATTTGGATGTCTTCTTTGTACAAATGTTTTTCCAGGTCCTTGCTCATTTTTACAACAGGTTATTTGCTTCTTTGTTATTGAGTTGAATCAGTTCCCTATATGTTTTTGGATATTAACCCTTTACTAGATAAATGGTTTGCAAATATTTTCTACCATTCCATAGGTTCCCTTTCATTTTGTTGATTGTCTGTTCTGCTATGCAGAACTTTTTAATTTGATGTAGTCCCACTTGACTATTTTTTGCTTTTGATGCCTATGCTTTTGGTTTCATATCATTACAAAACCAAAGTCAAGATAATTTTCCCGTTTTCTTCTAGAAGTTTTAAGGTTTCAGGTGTTATGTTTAAGGCTTTAATCCATTTTGAGTTCATTTTTGTTACTGTGTAAGACAAGGGTCTGATTTCATTCTTTTGCATATGAATATCCAGTATTCCCATACCACTCATTGAAGAGATTATCCCTTCCCCAATATGTATTCTTGTGTCAAATCTGAAAAATCTTTGTTGAAGATCTGTTGGTTGTATATGCTTGGGCTCATTTCTGGGCTCTCTGTCCTGTTCCATGGGTCTATGTCTATTTTTACTCCAATACCATTGTATTTTGATTACTGTAGCTTTATAATATATTCTGAAATCAGGAAATGTACTGCCTCTAGCTTTGTTCCGACTCAAAACTGCTTTGACTAAATTAGGGGTCTTTTGTGGTTCCATATAGATTTTAGGATTTTATTTCCATTTCTGTTAAAAAATGCCATAGAGATTTGATATGGATTGCATTGAATCTGTAGATCACTGTGGGTAATATGAACATTTAGTTTTACATGAACAAAGCAACCAGTCCATCTCAAAACTCAAGCACACAAGTGTTTTACTTGGAACCAACCATTATTTACTTCATGAATCCTAGGTATTTTCTGTTTTTTTACCATTCCATCACTCACTAAGAGCATTCTTTTGTGAAACTGGCAACTATTTTTTTGTTGTTTTCTTTCTGTGTGGGCCTGACAGTAAAGAATTCCATGACTACTAGTAAGTTGGATGCCATCTTTAAATCAATCAGTTTTCTAATTCAAGAAAATAAGTATCATTAAATATATTATATATCACATTATATAATTATACTCCAACATTTTTCTCAACAATATTTTGTACTTTGAAATGAAAAGATTCAGAATATATTTTCTAAAATCTATTCTTAAGGTGTTTGTTTTCTAGGGGTATTTATTTGATATTTCTCTGAAATTTCATTCTTTACATACACAATAATCTATTAAATATGACATTTTAAATTTTGTTTACTGTATTTTATTTTATTTTACTTATTTTTATCTCCCATACCTACCTGGGATTTCTAGTACATTATGGTATAAAATTATTGATACAGGTATATTTTTATTTCTCATTTCAGGAGGAAAATTATTAAGAAATCATATTTATATATACATACATGTATATATATATATGCTCTAGGTTTTTACTGTAATTTTAAAACATTAAGAAAATTGTCTTCTGTTGTTATTTTTTCAACTTTTCTTTAACTTCAAATGGGTATTAGAATTTGCTAAAAGATTTTTCTACATCTATTAAGAAGGCTGACATTTATTTTCACCTTTTTTTCTATGTTAATGTGGTGAATACACTAAACATGATTTTTGAATGCTATTCACTTACAATTAAACCCTGGTCAAAGCCCTATTGTTTTATACCTTTAATTGTTTCGATAATGTTTTGATTATGACTTTTGCAATATTATGTTCATGTAAAAAATGGATTCTTAATAGCTCTTTTTGGTAAAGTTACTACCAGATTTTGAGTTAAAGTTATAGTTTCTTCATATAACTAATTGGAAACATCTCCTTTCTATTCCCTGGAATGATTTATGCAAAATTAATTAAAAATGTCTTAAATACTTAAAATCCACCACTGACACCACCTAGGCCAGTATGTATGGTTATTTTTGATATATCTTACATATGCAGTTGATAATGTATTCTGTCATTTTTTTTTTTCTAAATTGCAATGTTCTTTGTCTTTCCATTGGGTCACTGTGGTTAAATGGGTTTTTCACATCTTTTATACCTTGACTAATGTATCATCTGCTTGTTTTTTTAACTATAAAGCCTCCTAATCCAATTATAAATGTTTTTTTCTCCTTTTAGTTCTGCCAATTTTTCTATATATATAATTTTCCAGCTTCACTGAGATATAATTTATATACAATAAGCTGCAGCATAAACTTAAATTTATAGGCATAATGGTCATATTAGGATTTTGAGAGTTAAATGACAAAACAAATATAAGAAAACTGTGATGGATTATTTTCTTTTAAGCACCTTTTTAAAGGATTGATTTCTTCTCAATAAAGAAAAATTTTTAGGCTCTTAATTCTTCATGAATAAATCCAATAATTTATGAAGAAATACTGAAAGAAATTTGGAAATGGTGATGATAGCAGCACTGGGGATGTAAGGCCCTATAGTCTATTTTCAGTATGGATTCAGGTCACAAATCCACCATTTAATTATATACATTTTTGTAATTGGAGAATTGGAAAGCACTTTACTTACTTTTCAATAAGATGTGCAACAAAGAATTTTATTCCTTTTTCCAAAATTTCTTAGTTGGAGAATATTTTAAAATACTTTTTAATGTCCCACTCATCTTCTGAAATTTTAAATCAAGGTTAAGTTGAACACTTTTGTAAAAATGCTGGTTTATAAAGTGAAGCTGAATTCACACTACTAATCAAAATAAAGCCAAAATAAATTCATTAAGGTGAATTGATTCAAGATATGAAACACAAGAGTAAAACTCTTCGTCAATAAGGAAAACACAATTTAGATTAACATAAAATACAAACTGCTTGAAAGCAGAATTTAAAACAAAGTAAGGTAATGTTTACTCAAGAAATGAATTTTTTAAATGGGTCAACTGAATGCTATTGCAAAATGTACAGAAGTTTCTAAAGTTTCACAGGGAATGTCAGCTTATCGACAATCACTAAATTAATTTATCTACTTTATGCCTGAACTTGAATTGTTCAATTAAGTAATTTGAATGAATGAGCCAACATCTGGTCAATAAGGAGGTATTGAAGGTTAGATGCCATGCTTAGAGGAAAATGTATCCATTGAAAATGTAGCTTTTGTTAAGTACTAGAAGCTGTTCCCTGAAATCAATGGACTAAGTGATGAAACTGTCACAAGATTTAAGTGATCCAAAATCATATCGGAAGTAATTATTTTCTATCCTAATGACTTTTCCCAGCCAACTTTGCCCTCTAGTGAGGGCATTTTAGGGTCATGGAAGCAAAAATAGGTCCATATATGTATATTTTGCATTGGCTAATTTGGTTTATACTAAGGGGAAAAGTGAAAAGAAGACATCATTATTCTTTGGACATAGAGGCAATATACAGCAATAAGAAAAAAATGCAACACCAGTGGTAACACAAAACAATCAAAAATGTCTAAATAAAAATCCATTATTTGAAAATACAAATACTCTCATCTGTGAAACTCTAAAAAAGTTGCATTACAAACTGTTTCTCTCAAGTAATTTCACTCTGTTACCTCTCTCCAAAGGGTATTTGCATTTTAAGTGCTCTCTATAATTATATAAGAATGTGTTTGCATCCTATCATCATCAAGGGGGATATATAGTTGGCTCTCATAAATAAAGTTATGTAGAAACATAGCTTAAAGCTCTTTCTTTATAGAAAAGTTTCTTAATAGAAATTTGAGCAACATGAACTACCTGTAATAGGAGTGAGGAGTGTTTCCATGACTCATTTATCCTCATAAGATATCACGTGTAAGTAAAGAAAGTAAAATCTCCATGATGTTTTAAATGTCAACTATTTCAAAACAAAAAGGTTTTGTAAATATTAATTATATAATTACATCCCCAATCCTCCATTCCATTTGGGAAATCCAACAGAGAATTAGATATTATTAACACAAATTTTAACTAAGAGAAAAGTCACAGGCTTAAGAAGTGACCTTAAAAAGACCAACATATTCTGTGGTCTAACTCTGTTTCATAAATTTTATTGACTCTCCATCATTTTTCCATCATGGATTTATTTGTCCTGGGAACATTTAGTTATTCTAAAATAATAAACATTTGTCAAGTTCTAAATCCCAGGAAACTTAATTTTAAGAATATGACAAAATGCCTGACTTCACTGAGATTTCATATACAAGAAAACAAATGAGTACTATTTTCAATAGTTTTAATTCAGTAGGAAGATCACAGCAGATAAGCAGTACAGAGCTACAGATGATGGAGTTTACCATTTTAGTGTTGCTATAGACTGATTATATGTGTCCCCAAATCCATTTGTTGAAGTCCTAACCTCTAGCGTGGCTGTATTTGGAGATAGGGCCTACAGAAAAGCACAGCATGGGGGTTAGGGGCACTGACATGCACTAGAAATCATAGCATAAGTTTTGACTCTCCAAAAACTTAACTACTAATAGCTTAGTGTTGACCAGAAGAAGCCTTACTGATAACACTCAATTAACACATATTTTGTATATATATTATACACTGTATTTAATGTATCATATATATTTATATGTATCATATACTTTATTCTTACAATAAAGTAAGCTGGAGAAAATAAAATGCTCTTTCAGATTGTTACAAATCTCAAAAAATTTTTCCAATGTATGTATTGAAAAATATCTACATATAAGTGGACCCAGTGCTATTCAAATTCATGCTGTTCAAGAGTCAACTGCTGTTAAGATGAAAGGAAGTCATAAAGGTGGGGCCTGATCCAGTAAGATTAGTGTTCTAATAAGAAGAGACACCAAAGAATTCGCTCTCTACCTTTCTCTCTGTGCCAGGGCACAGAGGAGAGACCATGTGAGGGCATAGTAATAAGGTAGTCGTGTGCAGCCATGAAAATATTCATAACCAGAAGCTGAATTTGCCAGCAACCCGAACTTAGACTTCCCAGCCTCCAGAACTATAAGAAAATTAATTTATGTTGTTTAAGACATGCAGTCTTAATATTAATTTAATTACATATTAAATTAATATTAATTCTGTTATAGCAGAGTAAACAGACTAAGTGGTAAAGAAGACCTCTCTCTGAGATAAATATTATGTATGTTTTCTATATGAGCAGAGATGTAAATAATGAAGAAATAAGCCAGTTAGGAGATGAGAAAGATTCAAGAAGGCTGATAAAGAAATTCTGAAATACTTTACATGTCACCTTAAATAAATATTCCATTATGCCAGGTGGCAAAGGAGACAGCAAAATCTCACTTCAGCAGAATGTTGAAATATACAGTAGAGACAGCAGGTCTGCTGTAAGTTAATAAACCTTTCTAGTATATTTAAAAAATAAAAACCTAATGTACCAACTCTAATAAATAATTCAATGCTGAATTCAATACTATCTCCAGTATTGGGGCAGATGGCAAAAATAAAAAGAGAGATATATTTAATATATATCTGTATATCTCTCTATATACACACATATATGTAATTTTCATAATAAATATATGTGTATATGGAAAGTAATGAATAAATCATATAATTATGTATTTAGTATATCTACCTCCATAAAAATGGCTTTATTATTTGTATAACATAACTCTAGTACATGTAAGATCTTGATTCCCGCAGTATAATGATAAATTTATGCCACAGAAATAGTATAAAGAGAGAAGTCTTCAATTCTAAACTTTAGAAATAGCTACAGGACATAAAAAGGTTATAAGAGTAGATGATAAAAGAGAGGATGAAAATTCTGAGTAATGAGAAGTTAAAATGAATTACATTCTTTAATAAGATGTGATTTTTAAAAGTATCAGTTTATCAATAAAGGGAAAAGGATAACCACCAGCTTTCTGAAATTCATTTGAGCATGATGAGATCACTACAGACTTAGGAAGATCTATATTCATTTCAAGTGGATAAGTAATAGAAAATAGGTAATGACACAATTAAACAATGAAAAATATGTGTAATTGAATATAGATTTAATATTTCAAGAGAAAAGGAAGACAGGTGGTATTATTACAACAGTTTTAATAATAAGTAGATTTCCAAAGATGAGGATGTATTTTAGACACAGAAGTGAAAATAGAAAGTCCTTCACAAAAGGAGGCTAGATAAACTTTTTCACACACTACAAACAGGAACACACTGCAGAAACTCTTTAGGTATAAAATTTTGATTACCTTATGAGGAGGACTGCTTACACTAGTAATCTCTGTTTTCATATCCACTTAAGAGTAGATGACAGACAATTTGTTCTTGAAATGTTCACATTTTTCAGAAGAGGCTAGGTTATGCTTCAGTAGCAAACTTACACTCTCATCTCAATGGCTTACATAACAAACAGATTCTGTCAAGGTACATCTCCAGAGCAAGGACTCCATTCTACATAAGCGCCCAGGGAATCCAGACTCATAAAGACTCCACAAACATGTAGTTGTACTACCTGAAACACATGTTATTTTCCAATTAAAGTTTATCTTAGTGTTAAATATATAGGGGTTTGTAACTATTCATAGAAATAACAAATTGTAGGAAGACCAATATATGATCCATGTATCTGATATCCTCTGACTGCTCATTGTACAATTTACTCTAGGCTTGATCGTGGAATTTTTAGACTGATGGAAGTACCAACCTGATTCTGCCTGTCTTCGTTAAGCTGGTAAGGTAATCAATGATAATTTAGTTTTCTGTCTTTTAAAAGGCATTTTGTTATACGGGCCTTTTTTAGACATAAATATGGATCTCATTGATTTGAAGAATAAAAGAGAATGACTTCTGTCAAAATATTTACAAATTGTTATGAAGACCAGAATTTTTTCACTATCACTATAAACTGCATAATACAATAATTTTGCCATATTGATAAGAAGCAAGGATTGTACAGCTCACACATTTGATATGGAGTAATCAAAACTGACCCAGGATACAATAGGAAAATTTACAAGCTAATCAATTATAATATCCAATGTTAAGTCAACCACATATCACTTGCAGGATTGTTCTGAGAAATGAAATTTTGCAGAACAGTGAGTGTGATGTTTGCTGACCTTGAAGGAGTTAAGAAAGAGGAACAATATCCCATGACCTGAGTCAATTCATTATCAACTGTATACATTGATTTTAAGTACCCTATTCAGGGGACATAATTATTTACTATTCAAGGGAATTTAAGTCCATCTATTTCCTGGGCTAATAGCAGGAATACCTGTAATTCAGGGGGGAAAAAATCATCCACTATGTTTTTTCTAATATATCTGTATATATTAGGTAGATATATTTAAATAAGAAACATACACTGTGTGTGTAAAACACACACACACAAAAAAAAACAGTATGTATAGTGATTATACTTCCTTCTCAAGTTTAATACAGTATACATTGAAGCAAGCAATGCTTAAAAAATACAAATTCTTAATTTAAAATGTGCTTCTTACATAAATAATTGAGTTTCACACTATTTGAAATATATTGCTGTATGTTATTAATAGTATGTATAGCAGAGGATCTTTTGTAATTCCTATCCTTTCATGCATGTGAATATGAATTTATTTAATTGAAGTTATTCTTCCTTGATCCCTCCTCAGCTGTACCCTATGTGAAGAAAGGTAAGGTTCTCTCAATATACTTGGAAATGCCTGGATTCAGAATCACTCACACTAGTAAACTTACCTAAATCCAGAATATCAACTTTCTGAACTTAAATGAGAAATAGAACTACCAAAACTGATCATTCATACCTCTCTTAGGGGTTTAGGTAGTAATGGCATATTTTGTCTTTCAGTATTCTTTAGGCATAGTATATGATAGCATGTTCACATTCTAGACTGTAATAAAGACCACTGAGCATATTTTCTTAAATTTTAGTTGATAAAAAAATACTTAAAATTTTTTATGTAAATTTAGAGATTAATATCTAAATAAATTATATATAAACAACTAGATAAATAAATACTAAATTATAAATTAGAATTTTTCCTTTTGCTTCTTCAGAAATGAATACAGAAATGGTGTTAAGAATGAAATGTAATTGTGTCATTTCTCCAGATTGCTCGCCACTTAAAATTACCATTCCAACTTGCACATTTTCTCATAATATTTGAAATATATTTAGTGTTAATTAGGTTTTATAAGCACAAAGTAAGCTAAAGAATGTCCATTATAAAAAAAATTCTACTACATCTTCACACACACAACTCATTTATTTACACACAATAAATATTTATTGAACAACAGCAGGTATTGGACATAATTACTGGCATGGGATTACAATTTGAATGAAACGAAGTCTCTACTTTCAAGTAGTTCACACTATACTGGAGAAGACAGACGTAAACGAGTAAGTATACAAAAAAAACTTGCCATGTTAATGTTAAGCTTGATTATCTTTATAGAGAAAATAGAGAGGGATAATACACACACACACACACACACACACACACACACACACACACTGGGGGATGCCTAATGACTGTGAAAAGGGTTATGCTTTTCACACACAGAGTGTTCAAGAAAGGTCTTTCTATTAATGTGATGTTTAATGGAGACAAGAAGGTGAAAAAGTTGGATGTGCAGCTATCAAAGGAAAAGCATGAAGAGAATGTTAACAAGTGCTCTTCAATGACAGAAAATCTCATCATTAAATGGTTATATAATAAATTATTTGACATTTTTGTTACATCAAAATATAAATATTTAAAGTGCTCCTATTTTCCCATTAGAAAAAAGAATGCTATAATGATAATCCTTGGAAAAACTCATCTATGATTATTCCCTTAAACTAGATTTTGAGAAATGGAATGTGGAAAGTTAATGTTACCCCAATCTGGTTTGAAAATTTTCAGAGTTGGTATTTATATAGTAAGAAATCTATTAGCCCTCTTTTTTATTTTCATAATTTATGATTCATTTTTCCTTTTGCATAAAAAATTAAATACTTGAGTATCATTCTTCATGTATGGTTTTATCATAGTTTTTCTTCCCTTGAATTATTCTAAGAAAATCCTTCCACATTCTTGAATCAAATAATTAATTTGCTATACTTTGCCCTGCCTTTAACATATATTCATTTAGACTAGAATATGTATAATTTTCCCCATTAGAGATTAGGATGTTAGCCTTATTTTATTATTTTTAAACATAAACACTTTTCCTAACATCTCTTGTAGCATTATCCATTCTTTCCTCATTGTTGCATTATAAGCGTTCTTTTCCATACACTCATTTTCTACATATACTGACAAAACTTTGACCAAACTCCAGCCAGGTTCCTCTGAGCCTCAACTTTGACCAGGCCTCAACTTTGGCTTAAAAAGACTTAAACAAAACACTAACATAGTTTCTAACAGCTCAAGCTGCACCCTAACATCCTAAATTCCTCTAGTGGTGGATTGCTGTTGCCTTATGCTTAGAGTGGGACTCAGGGGTTCAGGGGTGAGCATAAGAGCAGTGCCCCTGTGTCTGGGAGGCCCAGGGTTTCTGTAATGCCATTCTAACCAGCATTCAGCCTTTAGCAATTCATTACATTTTTAGACTTACAAGTTTTTACACATGTGTATCTTAAGTATGCTTGTATATTATCTTTTAACATGTTGAAGAAAGCCACACAGGCCCACCAGTGAGCCACTTGTGCTGGGCGAGGACACCAAACCCAGGTTTTAATGCCCAGTAACCTAATTGCAGGTTCAACCTCCCCCAGAAACAATTCCTAGCAATCAGTCAGGAGTCTCCTGGTCCGCATCTAAGAGGTAATCTGTCACATAGCCCGCTTCTCCCATAAAAGAAGATAAAACAATCTGCATGATGAGAGCCCCCTGCCCTTCCCTATAAGGGAGGTGACCTTGCCTGAAACAGTCCTTTTCCTTTGCTGAGATTTCTCACCACCCTCCATCCTGTAAAAACCTCCCATTTTGTGCAATTCCTTGGGTCATCTCTCTACTTACTGGATGGGATGCTACCCCATTCATGAATCACCTAGTAAAGCCAATTAGATCTTCAAATTTACTCGGTTGAATTTTGTTTTTAACACACATAAGAATTTCTGTCTACAATTCTGATTTCAATCTTACTTCCTTTCTGTTATTAGTGATTTGGGTTTTTTTGTCAACATATTCAAAGGCTTTTTTTTTCCTAGTAATTTTACTCATTTTCTCTATTTTTGGTCAGCCTAGTTCATTATTCTCTGATATTCAAGTCCATTTCATGTGAAATACAAACACACACACACACAGGCACACATATATATTTATACAAATATTTTTCTTGAATTACAATTTGTAGTATATTTTCTGCACTGTTGTTTCTGTTTCTTTACATGTACTGTTAAATACATGTTTGATGCTCTTTGCCTATCTTGTCATTTAACCAGAAATTATTTTTATCATTTTTTTCCCCTTTTTAAAATTATTCATTTTCACATTCTACTTATTCTAAGGAATTAACTTCTATACATATATTCTTTATTGCATTCCTTGTGTTTTAGTCTTAACAAGAAAATTTCTTTTTCAATTTTTCCTTAACAATATCATCTCATTTCTGAACATTTTTAGCCTTGATTTAGGTTGATCTTTCATTTTATAACTTACTTATTTTGGCTGGCTTAAAATAATAGTTTACAGCTTTTATCTGTTCGGTGTGTATTTTTAACCGGGTACATACTCTTTTGGTAGGACGTTATACCACTCCATTTTATGTGAATCAACCATGGTTCTTTCTTTAATATATTTTTCTGTGAACTTCATATTTCTGAACCTTTAGTGGCAAGGGTAGATCAGAATTGCTTTTCTAGCTTCTTGACTGTAATGCTCTTTTTTTTAATGTCTTGATAAAGCGATAAAAATAATATACACTTGTACTTTCTGAGATGTCATTTTCTATCGCTGTTACCCAGCTTTTCTCTAGATCTTTGTTTTGCTTTGCTCCTATTGTCTCTGTCCTGCTCAGTGCGGATTTGTATGCATATACTAGAAAAATACTTCGACTTGTTTTTTTCAGTGTCCATGGGGCTGGATTTTATTCAATTACTGGAGTCTCTACTTCAAACTGTTTATATTCATGTATGCAGTGTAATTTGCAAAATCATCTCCCACTTTCCACTACTGTTTTCAACTTGCCCATTGTACTTTCCACTGAACGCTGATTGGAGAATTTAGTGTTCTCGTGTTCTCAAGTCTATCAGATGCCTTGTTTCTGAGTTTCATTTCCTACTTTTGTCACCTTTTTTCTCATGGATATCTAGCAGTTTTGCTGTTAGAAAACAAATCAAATTACTGATTTACCAAAAAAAAAAGAAGATAAAACTGCTTAATATAATACATCAATCCAGAAGGTCCAACATTTAGTGAACACTTTGTAAAAATGAGAACATAAATTACTTAAATTCTAAAAATGTTCTTGCATACTGGGGTACACCACCATGAAAGAATAAACTTCCAAAGTATGTAGTTCAGCTTGGTATCTGATTTCTCTGCATCACTATTACATGCTAGAAAACTGAGTAAACAATATCCAGCCCTAATTATGAAAATCCAATAAATTTATCTACAGACATAAAAAACCCTCAAAATATATCTACATTATAAATTATTTCTTGGAAACAATTGAGCATTAAGCTGTAGCGAAATGAGGTTTAGGCTAATGATTTTTGGAAAAAGTGAATCCAACTCAGAAAAGTCCTTGGACAACAGCTATACCACAGGCTTTGATTAATTAATTCAGTTTGGAATATAAAATTTAAGAGATTAGAAGGCAAATATTTTGGGGATAAAAAATAATTGTTGTACTTGAGTGTAAGGAAATAAAATAAAAATTTTAAGTACACAGAAAACAAGGATTTATTAACTCATAGTACACCAGTGGGATCAGCAATGATAAATCTTTTTGTAATTATAAATGTAAGTACATTGATTTATCCAACTATTATAATATAAATCTACTAGTGGCTGAGGGAGGATGAGTAATAGGTAGTCATAGTATGGTTGGGCTAATTCATGATCTGATGTAATAGGAATACAGTAAATGTCCCAAAATGCCAGTGATATATTAGGTGTATAAGCATATTTTGTTAGAACTACATGATGAATACTAGAGTAAATACTAAAGAAATTATTTTCTGCTTTATAGAATAGGATCATCTGTGGAGTTGGGAAATACATGAAATCATTCTTTTTATTACATGCCTTTTAACACCATTTAACTTTTATATATGTATATATATTTTTATTAAAACAAAAAATAGAACACAAATAAAATAAAAATAGGTAATTTAGAACTACAGAATAGTAAACTACTCACAAGACATAGTGATTATTATAATAGGGGAGAAGACTAGGTGATTCTCTTATTACTAATTCAATGATGATGATGATAAAATGAATAAAAACATTATTATTATGAAAATGATTTTCAAACATTCATTCTAGCCAAAGTTGTGTTGGGTTAAACTTTGGGTTTATTCTTACTAAGCAAAAATACTACACAGATAAAGAGGTAAGTTTTAGTCTCCCAGGAATAAGAACAATAGTGTCAGCTCATCTATCTGTTAGAAGGTTTAACAGGAATGAAAGAAGTTTTCAAATAACCAATACATATATTGATTTATAACATCAATGACCTTGGGTCGTAATAGATACAATGCCTTTTGAGATTTTCATGCCTTTCATTTCTTTTAGTGCTTAAAGACATCAAAACCTTTTAATATTTACTTTTGCCATCTTAACGCAGATGTGTTTTTCCACTCAAAAAGTTTTAGAACTTGATTTACTTGTAGTCTTTACTAGATCATACCTGGAGGTACTGTCAAGTTACCTTGGTACTCCTCAAACTGTGTTGAATGCTTTCTGGCTTGATTAGAACACTGCTGGCCTTCGGAATCATCAATACCTTTTGCTGTTCACAATAACTAAAGTTAATCAGATCCTTCCTTTTCATCGTCTTGAGATTTAATATAAAATGTGCTGGAGGCTTGGGATTCTCTATAAGGGAAACTTCCATTATTACAATTTTTTCCCCTTTGTGAAGATGAAATATATTTTTAGGAACAACTCAACCTTTGCAATTAATAGAAAACCTTATATGGTTCTGATGTCAATCCTGGGCTTAAATTAAGTTCTAGGATCCCAAGGCAAATATTATAGAAAGAAATTTCTTACATACTGATAATTTATCTATCAATGTAACATGTATTAAATTTACTACATGAAAATGTAAATTCTTATTTATTCAAATTAGACTGCTTCAATGGTTTTTGAAATGGAAGTCCTCATTAATAATAAGCAATTTAGGATAATGAAACATTTTAAATCTAATGCTAATACTTTAATGCAACTGAAGAGATTCTGGTCTTTATGAAGGCAACAGAACATTGTAGAAATATAAGTTCATGCTTGGGAATGCATGATAAATTTACTAACCATAGAATTATTTTTTATATATTTTTATACAGTGTATTATTAGCATATAGTATATTATATATTTATGATACTGTAATATTATTATATTAGTATATTATTACATATACTAGAAAATACATATAGTAGTATGTAGAATATATATAGAGAATATACTATATTATTATATAGTGAAACACTGAAGAAACCCTTATTAATTGGATACTAAGTTTGTCTTCTACTCCAATCCCCAATGCAAACTTTTTTCTTGTTTTATACCTGAAATTCTTTATTCCTAAACCCAGCTTTTTCATTTTAGCTATTAAGCTTTGTTCCAGAGTTGCCTATGGCATATAGGAGAAATTAATAAGTCTAGAGTATTAATTTGTTCAACATTTGTCAATGAAAGTAAAAATGAAATCTTCTAAAGTTATTATATCTCTAATTGTTTTTATTGACAATCATTACAAAGGTCTTGAATTTGAGTACTGAAAACAGCACCATAGGCTTTTCCTCATTATAGGTAAATCTTTTCCTTTCAAAATGTCTGCTGTGTGAACTGAACTCATTTAGCAAAATCATAACAGTGCTAAAAATAATTGATATTTACTAAGATCTTCATATGTGCTGGGCAATGACATTAGCTTTTTCACCTTTGCTCTCTGACTTAAGTGTTATTTTTAACCCAGTTTCAGAAATGGGAAAAGTGAGCAGCTGATCCATGTTTCTCAGACCCATGCCATTGACTTTAAAGCCTGACCAAATGGTCATTATGCCATTATGGTACCTTTATACAAAACCTTACAATTAAGGGCAGAAATTGTACATCAAGGTTATCTCATTTTGGATGTCACATTTGGAAATGTCATCTCAGTACCCTGACCTCTCCTCCTCTTCGATGGATCTTATCCTCTGCTTCAACTGTTTACTAGATGCACACACTAGTTTTTACCCGTAACTCCACATCTTCATTGCAATATCCCACTCTCTAGCAACACTTCTAAACTTTATAGCTCATTCCTATGAGTATCCTGTTTCCAAAAATTATTGGACCTTCTGAGACTAAAAATACGTTTATTATACCAACGTTTCACTACTGCTTAACTGACTCATATGACCACCTCCCTTCCTTCAAAATTGAAATCTCATCTATGGTTAAATTACTCCCTTCACTGTATCCTCAACAACTTTGCCACTGTCTACTTTCCTCACACCTACCTGGCAAAGCCTCAAAACAACTTAATTCTTACCTTCTTCCTACTCTGCACCTCCACATGTAATGCATTGGACAATGTGTCTGAATTGAGGTAACAAAACCAAAACTCAAACCTAAACAAAACATACTCACAAACATGCCAACAACCCTTGCTCTAAATTTACAAACACTTCAAGTTGTTTTCAAGTGCTGTCAAGTAACCATCATGTATTTTCCCAGTCCACTAATTCACATGAATGTTTTAAACCTTTTCATCCATTCAAACTTCAAAAATCTCACTTTCAGCTGTTAACCTTGCAACTCCACTCTCACAATAACTCTTCTGCTCTCCTACTACATCTATGCCAGTGTTTCCTCCTGCTCTCCTGTTACTGCTCCACAAAGTAAGTTTATTTTTACAGTAAGCACCTTCCTTTTCCACTTACTGAGGAATCTCTCCAGCCAGTCTATGTATGTATATTTTCTTATCTTAATCCTTTTCTCTGAACCCAATACTCATCCACCTACGACACCGCTTTTTCTGCTTTCCTTCCAATTTCTCTCTTCCCACTCTTGCATCAATTATCTGAATCATACTCAACCCACAACTTCACTGAAATCATTCCTGTCAAAGTTACAAAGATCTCAACATTGTGAAATCTAATTGTCTATTCTCAGTCTTCACCTTACTTGGTCAGCAGCAGTTAACACAATAAAACACAGTTGCTGTTTTATTCACTTGGCTAAGGGACAGTCCACTCTGATTTTATTCCTACTTCATTTCCCTCAGTGCCTTTTTCTAGTTCCTTCTTATCTCCTTGATCTTTAAATTTTGGAATTTCCTGGGGCTTAAGTTTCAAAACTATCCTCTTCTCTGACTTCACTCAGTTCGGTCTTTGGTAATGATATCTAGCCTATGGCTTTAAAAATCATTTATATACAGATGACTCCCAAATGTAGGTCTCCAGCTATACCTCTCCCCCCATACTTTAGTCGCATTTATCCAAAGCAGTCAATATACCCACTTGTATGTCTAAGTGGCCTCCTAAACGTAACATACCAAAATCCAAGCTCTCACACTTTGTATCCACACCTACTCTTTCAGTTTCTCCCTTTTTCTGTCAATTGTAATTCACTGCAGTGGGGTAAGCAAATGCTGAAGTCTCTCTTGATTCTTCATATCTCTCACACTCTACAATAGATCCTTCAAAATAAATTTGTTTTTGAAATAGGTCTGTAACATCATACTGCTTCTATTGCATCCACCCATGTGTTTAAGCTACCATCATTATCTGTTTTAAATATTACAGTCAATTGTGTTGAGCACAATTATTACTGTTACTTTGGATTGGTGTTGTTATCAGGTATGTGCCTTTTCTGGGCCGAATTTAATTTCCAGCATAAGGCCCTCCAGAGCTGTATTCTTTGGCATTGCTAACCAGCAACAGACTGATAGATGCTTCATTAATAACCTTAGTTTCTCACTGACTATGATGAATAGACATCTAACCCCCAATCTGTACTAATTTTCAGTGCAAGTAACATGACAGAGGGGGAAAAAAAACCTATCTATCTATCTATCTATCTGTATCTCTATATTTCTGTAGGTCTGTCTCTATCTCTACCTCTACCTCTATACATAGCCTATTCTCAATGATACAGAAGGGAGCCAAGGAAGTAACCAAATATATTAATCTAGATACAGCTACACTTCTTTTTAAATTATAGCACATGAAATCATTCTTTAATTACCTTTAATTTTGGATTACCATTCAAAATATATTTTGAAATCAACTGGGATTTTCCTATTGTATCAGTTATATATTCCTGTATAACAAACTTCCAAAATTCAGCAGCTTAATACAGCAAAAACATATTACCTGACAGAGTCTGTGGTCTAGGAACTCAAGAATGGCTTCACTGGGTTCTCTGTCTCCGGGCTGAAATCAAGGGCTGTGGTCGTCTCAAGTTTTGACTTGGGGAACATCCACTACTAAAGTAATCCATATGGTTGTTCGCCAGCCTCGGGTCATTACTGATCACAGGCAAGAGTCATCTGTTCCTTGCCTGATGGGCCTCTCTGTAGGCTTGCTGACAAGAAGGCAGCTGCTTTCCCTTCAGAGCAAGCAAAAAAGACAGGGAGAAAGGGTAAGACAAAAGTCACAGACTTTGTAATCCCAGAAGTGACTAATTTGCTGAAATATCTTTATTAGATACCAATCAGTAGGTCTAGTCCACACTCAAGGAGAGATTACACAAAGGAGTAAACCTGCAAATGGAAATCACTAGAGCCATTTCAAAGCCTGCCTGTGATATCATAACCAGATCCTTTCCTAGTCTCTGACCCACTGTTTTTAAACTCACTGGTTTTTAAAAGAGCAAACCTAATTTTTAGAACTTAAAAGAAAATATACTCTCTTGACCTTAAGATTTATAGGAATAATATGAGCTGCATATACTTTGAACATTCCTGATCTATAAGCTTTGCATGGAGGATAGTATTTAGAGGCTAATACCTGTCAAACAGCCTGTACTTGCTTATTTGTTTCCCTCAAATCAATTTATCTAACTTTTGAATAGAAGTTGAAGCACTCAGTATGGACCCATTTTTACAAGAACTATGACATCTGAGTAGGCATTCCTTTTGTTTTACATGCTCTGTTTCTACATCATATTTTAAGTATAAAGTCCCTTAGTGTTAATTGTAATTATTTTGGGGAATAAAAACTGAGGAAAAGTACACATAGACATAGGACAGATAGTGCCGATTGCTTTGTGGCAATTAGAACTCCAAGACATACAGCAATTATTTAAAAATTGAAAAGATTGATACATATATATCTATAGCAACTCCACTGGTGAATTAAAAATAAAAACCTGTGCCTAATTCATTTGAGCAGTATTGTTAATTCTCAAAATACCCCTTAGGCATCATTAATTACTCCCAGTACCCCATATATTATCTGCAGCTGAGGTATCCTTCTGAGCACTGTGTCCTCATATCCAACTTCCTAGAAAATATCATTAACTGGAAAATTTACAAATCCATAGAAGTCTAAGTATTGAGATTTTTTAAATTCTTTAGTAGGTTTTAAAGTTATATATAGAAAACAAAAATCTCCAACCCTTAGCATGACCCAGAAGCTCTGCCAGTCTTTCCATTCACATTTTGTACCACTGTTCTCCCTATTTCTATGATACAGTCACACTGACCTTCACTTCTCTTTCCCAGAGTCACTTAGGTATTCTCACAAGTGAAACTGTAATTATCTTAAGAAAAGAGTGAGCAAATTATTTATATTTTATACATCCACAAGACAGATGTTACAGAGTAAGGAAACCATTAGCCATACATTATATATTTCTAAATTAAAAGAGAGTTACAAAACACATACACACAACACATATATAGGATAGAACAAAGCTTTTGTCCATGATTAATCTTGAAACTTTTAATAAACAGACACATACAAATATATACATATGTAAATATACACATACAATGTAAGTGTGAGGGATATTTTTAAAAATTCATGCTTAGTCAGAGAAAGAAGCTTCCTTGTATCCTAAAAATATCAACTTGTAGTTCAATTGAATAAAAAGGTGTTTTTCACTTTTTTTGAAGGTAAGTACAGTAAATATACTTTATTTTTCCTCTTGGAAACAGGACGTATTACAATTGTATGGAAGTTTTATCCACTAATTGGCACTGGATGCTTCACAAGCCAGCTGTCACCTAATTACAAAATTTGAAAATATTTTAGGAGGTTTTACTCTGAATTGAAAAGACCACATAAGAAATTAAATTTTTATTATTTTTTAAATCCCAAAGCCTGCAGCTTCCCTTCTTATTTCGTTTCATATACAATAGGATCTAAATTAAGAAGAAAATATAGTGTAAGTGACAGATGAAAATAGAAAAATATTTTAATTCTTTTCTGTAGATAAAAAAAATGACCCTCAAGATTTGAGTGAATAAATAGTATTCTTAAAGTTACATTCCCCCATGCCACTCTCTAGTTTCACTTACCCATGTAGTAACACTTGAAGCTAGAAAGTGAAACAAAAGGTTCCAGTTTACTTGAATGGAAAATAAATCACCAAAATTGTTTATTTCTAAATTTGTTATCTCTGGAATAACTTAAAAATATTTCATTAAATTTACAAAGAGTTTTGTGCTTGTCATTTAATGAAAGTAGATTTAGATTCTCCTCCATAATAAAACACAGAAATATTGTTAAGTTGGACAAGAATAACATGCACATTATACCAAAAGTTAGTTTTGTGCAGTGTTTACAAAAGCAAGCCATCCTATGTAAAAAAGCTATTATTTACAAAATGCTATAGTTATAATACTGGAAACTTTGTCATATCAGATTATTTGAATATCCAAAATGCTATTACAGAGTAAAATGAGTTTTCTTTAGTATTGGTACACTAAATGGATTGGAATTGATTTGTTACAACAGAATAAAATAAACTATAGCCTAATATAGATAGATAACTCCCAAGCATGGCTGAGATATTGGCTGTATTTTTCTGTTTAAATTTGGCTGAAAATTTGAGGGAAAGGAAGGTGGTTCTTTACAGTGCCATGGAGAAATAATTTAACCGTCACTGCTTTTATGATTCTTTTATCTACTGGTATCTTCTCTGTAGGCCATCTTCATCCCCAACTTCCATTTTATAGATTCACCCATGTTTTTATCTTTAGCCCTCAAATTTACTGTAAGGAAAATGGAAGTTCCATGGCTAGGATCCTCACCTAATCCTAATTTTGCCCATTGTGTACATGTGATGATGTAATACTTAGCCTACTGTGCAGGCACAAGGTTGTATACCTCTTAGCAATTCGCCATTACTGCCAGGTATTGCTATAAAAAGAGCTCCCCTGGTGCTAAAACCAGAGCTTAAGGAAGGGAGCAGAGACTGGGGAGAAAGAGAGCAGAGGCTGGAGCTGAGGCAGAGACTGAGATGGGTTTGCTGCAGGCAGAGGCATATGTGATTCTAGTGCTTGACCTGCCACCATGAGAATAAAGCTTGGTATGAGCCCCTTTTTACTCCCAAAGTTCCATTTTCCATTTTACCGAATCCATAATGAACTTGCCCAGGGCTGAAACCCTCAGGCAATATATTCACCCATGCCCTTTTTCTGTAATATTCCAAATTCTGTTGTTTTCTTATACAGAACATTTTAGCATTTCTTTGTTTCACTGCTACCTTGGGATCCATGCCCTATAAGTCTTAGATTTTATATTCAAAAATGACTATCAAGGTAGTTTCAAAATCAAATGCCATGCATTCTCAAATTACATCACTCTCCTAAGACAGAAGTGGTTAAGTTCAAATAAACTATATAGCAAATCTTCTTGTACTTATATATTTTATAAAACCTTATATTGTAGTATATTTTTAGACACCAGAGAGTATGTAGAATTCCGCATGCCCACCTCGCAACACCATGTGGCTTTCCTTATTACCAACATCTTGCATTAGTGTGGTATACTTGTTATAAGTAAAGAATAAATATTGATACATTATTATTAAATATAATCCATAGTGCACATTATGGCTTACTCTGTAGTGTATAATGCTATGTGCTTTGACAAATGCATATTGCCATATATAACAATTTCATACAGAATGGTTTCACCACCTTAAAAATTCTCTGTGCTTTACCTATTCATCCCTTCTGAAGCCTGAAGGGGAGTGAAACATACCACCCTGCAATATGCTTCTTTCACATATTGATTATTTTGAACTGGTTATTTTTAAGCAGCAAACAGAAGAAGCTCTGAAAACTAAGTAGAAGTTATCTTTCTGTAAGAGACATTTACATTTATCAAGGATATTTCCATTTGTAAGGGTATCTCCCTCTCTGTATCAAAAAGAGGATAACTTAATCTTGGAAACTCTTTTAACAATAGATAAAGCAGAAACATAAATCTGCGTAACAACTATACCTTTGTTTACTATGCTTTTCCTGATAACTTCCCATAACTGGTTTACCCCACCCTCAACATCCTTTGTCTTTAGTTGACCACGATATTTAAAGTGGTGCCTTGGGCCATTTAGGGAGTTCATTAAGTTTTCCTGGGTGTAACTCTTGTATGCAGGAGGTTATTAAACTTCTTATTAAATTTGCTTTTTTCTGTTAATCTGTTTTGTTAATTAATGGAAGGCAGGGGGTCTCAGGCAAGAACCTAGAAGAGGAGAAGGAAAATTATTTTTCCTCCTCTATACTCCCCTTCCTTCTGGAGAACATTGGGCAACCACTCATCTTTTTACTATCTCTGTATTTTGCATTTTTCATAATGTTATATAGTTGGACTCATATATTGCATAGCCTTATCAAACTGACTTCTTTCACCTAGCAATATTCATTTAATGTTCCTCCATATCTTTTCAGGGCTTGATAGCTTGTTCCTTTTTATTGCTAAATGATATTCCATTATGGTTATATCATAGTTTATCCTTTTACCCACTGAAAGACACTATGGGTAAAATTGCAATATTTCTAGAATCTCTCTCCTGGCCTTAATGTATCTCCATATCATGAGGTGTTTCCAAGGGGTGGAGAGTAGTAGTCCATCTCCACATCAATGGATGATTACAAGGGTGGGGGCAATGAGGGCATATCTGGACTGAAGAGGCTGGGTGGGGTCCCTTTTTACAGCCAGGTCGTGAGAGACACAGGCAAGCAGAAGTGGAAGATTCCTTGTAAGCAATAAATGGGATTCTCCCACTTTATTTCTCCTTTTGACTGATTTCAGCTTCAAAGGTAATTTGCCCCAGGCTGGGAACTTATTTGCCTCCTAGTGTTAGACATCTTGGCTGATTCAAGTTTTGAGTAATAATGAAAAAGCTGTGATGAACATTTGTATACAGATTATTGTATGGATTTAAGTTTTCATCTCAATTGAGTAAATACCTTAGGAAACTTATTAATGTGGTGGTAAAGTGTGGTGAGTGTGTGGTAGGGGATGCATTCTATAAGCCTATGTTTAAGTCTCAGTTTCCTACTGGACCTGTGACCCCAGGTTATGACTTCACAATTGCTTCCCAGAATTCTTCCTCCCTTAGTTGAGGCAGGAAGTATAGAAGGGGCTGGAGTTGGGCAATTTCTACTCCTCCAAGTCATATAACATTTTAGGGAAATTGTTTCTTTTATTTGGGAAGCATTTATTGTGGAGGTCACTGGAAGCTTTTTTCAAAATGCATTCCTCTAAGTGTATGTCAAAATGGTTACTTTCCCTTCCCCCCTTGGCTATGCCCAAGGGGATTTTTCTTTGGTCTTCACCAGGAGGACCTGGTAGGGCTCCTAGAGGTGAAAACTCATAAAACTCTGGTGGGAGGAAACCTTTAGACTGGTTGCCCAGGAGTTTTTAACCCTCAAGTTGACCCATACTTCAATAAAAGCTTTGCAGTTTACTGAAGCTCCTCTGTAAGAGTCCTTTACTGGCTCCTTTACTTCTGCTTCAGGTAAACTGATCTATATTCTCTGAAGTCACCTGTCTCTGCAGTGTTCAAGATGGTGGGCTCATTCTGTGACCTCAATTCTCTGAGAGATCTAAGACATGTTGATTTTAATTTTTTTCAGTCTTTTTTCCTGTTGTGAAGTAATGACTTACAAGTTACTTACTGTTGTAGTGAAAATCAGAAATCTTTTAAATGTAGTTTTAATAACAATTTTTTCCCTCACTTTCTCTCTGCTCAGAAGAGCATGTGGTGAGGGCATAGGCACATCAATATTGTCTGCAAAATTCATGCTTAGAATATAGGTCTAGTATACTATTGGCATCGTTTTAAAAAAAACTAGTGACTATGGCCTTAATATTCCCTTCAGCTGGACTAACCTTTTGATAGGCTTCCTCCTCCTGACTCTAGGCCTCTGACCTCCCTTTTCTTAGAACATTTACTTTAGAAAGCAGATCACTGTAAGTTCTGCCTTGTCCTTTATATATGTAAATCTTTTTAAAAATCTCTTGCCAGCTTTACAACCCAGGAACATCTTTCTTCTGTAAGTCCCTTTGGAATGCAATCTTCCAGGGAGATAGCACCCCAACTGGCAATCTCTTTGGGAGGCTAGGAGCCTTACTTCAATATTGCCTTGCTCCAAGTTTTAAAACAACCCCTCGCCAGGAAGAGAATCTGACTTTCCCTTTGGGCAAAGCCAATCAGCAAACACAAATGGCCTGTGTTCTACATCTCACTCCATTGCTTACAAACCTTCCCATCTTTGGTTTCAGCTGAATCAAGGTCAGACTGACTTCGGATCTCTCTTTGCTATTGCAGTCATATGTGAGAGAGAGACAGAGAGAGAGGGGTAAAGAAGGGGTGTGTATGAGACAGTGAGAGGGAGGAGAGGGAAAGGGAGAGCATGATAACTGACAAGCAATAAAATTTGAGAATGTAAAATAATTCCCATGAACCTCTGTTCACATAAGAGAGAGACAGTAGGATGATAAACAGATGATTATAGATTATATATAAACAAAGAGTGGAACTCTACATATCTGTACAGAATGAAGTTTTCCAGGAGTGATTCAATATCTAAAAATCTAAATGAATATTAAACTATCATAAATAAATTATCCCATTTGTTTCACTGTTCAGTGCAAAAGCTAATTTACTAAATTTACTAAATTTGGTTATTTACTAAATTTAAGACTGCCTCAATATCCCTGTTTTTATTAGACTGAACCATAAAAAATTTCCTTTTATGTCAGTATCAGAAATTTCACTGGGATACCTAAATATAATGTAATTAAAATAATGGTCTTTCTTGAAAAGCAATTTTGGCAACCTCTTCATGATCCAGTATTTTAGATAAAATAAAATAATAGTTACTGCAAATAATAATTATTCAACTTATTATTAACTGGCCCCCAAATATATTAGTGTCACAGTTTTGTAAAAGGGAATCCCCTTAAAAATAATTCCTTTTATCCCACCCCAAATCTATCCACATATATAGAGGAGATTGTTTCCCAATTAGCATCTAATATTCCAGAGATAAGCAGAACAGATGCATGTTCAGCTGAGCATAGCACATAAATATGCATTTCAATCATTTGTCTCTTACCTACTTTTGCAATTGTAAATTATGGTCTTTTTAAATTAGACTACACAACAGATGGTGACAAGTTAAAGTGATGTTTCCTTTAATATAAACCACTGTGCCAAGTGATCTCACACTACAACAGCTTATTCATTCCTACATCAATTTATTTACTGCATTAAAATATATTGGATTAAATGGGCATTTCAGCCACATTTACCGTATCATGAGTCTGGCTTTAAGTAGAATGTCACTGTAGTGCACTCATCCAATCTAAAGGAGGAAAGAATGATGGATGCTGTGTGCCTAGTAAGAAATCACACCTCTAAAATGACAAGATCCAGCATGATAAGAAATTCAATTTCTTTCCCCACTTTGCTTTATGGGAACAGAGATCTTACATATCAATGATTATAATAATATGATTTAAGTAAAATGAGTTTCATAGCCAGCCAACTAATAGCTTGCTGGAGTATTTTACCTTCTTCTTGTGTATCTCACAACATTTGTAAATAATGAAAGAAGAAATATATATATACACATACACATGTACCATACATACAGCAGGGGATGATTATTCGGTGGGCAGTTTTGACTAGTAGTTGCCAATAGATTTAATACAGATCATTAAATATTTATACATATACATTATTTTAATTTGTGCAAAAGTGTTTGCATATTTCCCCAAAATAATCTGCTTTTAATATTATGCACTAGGACACACTTAGTAAAATTCTCCCACTTTGTAAATGTTTTGAGTCCATTCATTTTGCCTCTATATGAAAGTTCCTAAATATTATGAATTTGAATGATAGCCTTTTTCATGGTTATTAAAATAATGAAGTCAATTTTACAAGAAATGAAGAATTACAACATGTTATAACAGCCAAAGTAATTTAATCCTTTTATACTTTTATTATACTTTCATATCTCTATATTTCTATTACATTAATGTATAGAGGCCAAAAAATGTCAGACGTAACTGGAAAGATAATTTAAATTCAGAATTTTCCTAGTATGAATCAGTTAAGTATAACCATCCCCAGATTATTTTCCAAACAATGAAATTTGTCCCAAGTCAGTGGAGGTTTGTGGAGAAACCGCTGATGCATTTTATAAAAGTATCACTGCAGGTATGTTTATTTTCACCTGAAAATTTCTCTAGTTCAGATCAATGTCTAGTGTAACCTTTTTGAGTGGGCCAAATTCAGTGAGGGTACATATAGGAAACAATGCACTGAGACAATAACCTTTTTACAAAGTGGCTCTGCATTTTTCCACTGCCATATGCTGCCTTGCCTCGGAGGCCCTCCTCTAGGTCATCTGTGGGGTGCTGATGTGAGTCATTCATTGGTCCTGCAGGAACCCTCTCAACAGTACAGCTCTCAGAGTCTGTGATGTACATCCTAGCTAACCTATTTGAACTTCCTCAGCTCTTGCCTGCCCACTCTGAAACTTCTTACTGCTAAAGTTATTCATTCAGTTCCAACAGATAACCATGGTTGGATACCCACCAAGATGGCCATCACGCACCTTCCTTTCTGGATGTATACACTGCCCACCAGAGACTCATACTTTCTTGATGTAATTTTAAGTGGTATAGACTTCTCTAATGTTTCTCTTTCTTCATTCCAACTATCACAGGAAGTTCCATCAGCCCACTATCCTCACAATTCCCCACGATTTTTTTTTAAATACATGGCATCCAATTTCTGATATCAGATGGTAACTTCTCCAAATCACTCTCACTAACTCTCTCTCATACACTGACATGTTAATGTAGTTTTGCTTACTCAGCAAGTATCTAGCCAGCAAGTAAGACACTGGTTTTCTCTTTGTGAAGATAACTTTTGTCTCCTCAACCAGCTCTTCTTGAAGTGGGACAGAAGCATCTCTGGAGAAAAGAGAAGGGATATATAGTCATAACCTTCTAGGCTAGTGAATCACAGATTCTAGATGTGTCTTTTTCTGTTTTCTTCTCTTATATATTGGCTGGAAGTGGGTAACCAGAAAGTTATTATCAGGACCCTTTTTTTTATGGTAAATCTTTCATGCATGTGTCTAGTATTTCTCTTTAGAAAATGGAGATACTTATTACATTGTTATAAAGAAATCACAAGGACAAAATCGAAAACTACGATTCTGTTGTAGAGGTTTTGGTTCCTTAGTTTTGTATTTTCTCCCCAAACATTACACCAAACTTTCTGAATTTATCTGTAAGCTTATTTTTAATATAACCAAATGTATTAATACACTTGACTGATAAAGATTATCTCCTCATTTCTAGAATGTACTTGGCAGAGAAATATGTTTTTGAAACTTGAGACAGCAAAAATCTTTTGTTAATTACTCCAAATCTGAAAGATTAATCACTCATCTTTGAAATGTTGTTATAATCAGCACTTCCAAGACTCTGCCAAATGGAATCCATTATGTGGATTACATTTTTTTTTCTTAATGGAATGTATGGTAAATGCAGTTAATAACTACTAGGCCACAGTGTATATTTATACACATAAGCATTTTCTCCTTAAAAATCATGTTTATATCTAATCAAGTAAACAATAACTCACAGTAGAATCTTATGCCTTATAATTTTTTGACCAACGAACAGAGTTACCTTTAAAGAAATTACAGATTGGATTTCTTAGATTGTTTTTAAAGCATTTGGAAGAGGCTTAAATTATTTGTACATCTTAGTCTGTTCAGGATGGCATAACAAATGCCATAAACTTGATAGCTTATAAGCAGCAAACACTTATTTCTCATAGTTCCAGAGGCTGGGAAGTCCAGGACCAAGGTACCTACAGATTCAGTGTCTGATGAAAGCCTACTTTGTGATTCAGAGATCATCTTTTACGCTATGTCCTCACCTGGAGAAAGGGGCAAGGGATCTTTCTGGGGCTTCTTTTAACTGAGCACTAATCCCATTCATAAAGACTCCACCATCATGACCTAATCACCTACTACAGGTCCCATCTTCTAATACTATCACCTTGATGGTTAGGATTTCAACATACGAATTCTGTGGAGACACAAATAATTCACTCTGTAGTAGTACAGTCATTTTGCCTCCTCAGCTTATTCTAGTTTTCTTAGTTTTCTCTTAGAAAGAAAAAGCCAAGGTTTGTAATTTGTGTGATTTAGTACATAATATTTGTGCAGTTTGTGTGTGTGTGTATGTGAAAAATCACTGGCAAATGGAGTATGTTGTGCATTTTAGCTAAAAATTATTGAATGTTGTGCATCAGTTCACCTCCTGATACTGTCAGCAAAGTTTATGACTCCAATGCACCAACACAGCTTTGAAAACGTTTCTTTTTTATAGACCTCTTTTAGATCACACTATATATGATAAAAAGCCCTTAGCTACCAATGCCATCAAAATGAAATAGAAAAGTCCAAACTTAGAACACTTTACCTTGATAAGTAAAAGAATAGACTTTAAATATGTCTGGTTCCCTGCAGCCAATTTAGGAATAAAAAATATAGAACAATAAAACAAAGGACTTTCTGAAACAGAAAAAAAAAATATATGGTAACAACATAAGGAAAAAAGTTTTAATAGAAATGCAAATTTCATAAAAATAACATCTGCAAAACAGCATATTTTACTATTACTATATTATTAATAGGAAAATATTTATCATACATTATTAATCAAAGTTGATTTATAAACAATTTTCAGGTTGACCATGTCTAATTTGCATGGGAAAATATATACTCTCACAATGCACACAGTTTTCCCTTTAATGAAAAATGTTAATTACTTTGAGTGTTGTTGGTTTATATCATGGAGTATACACAGCCACACAAAATATCTGTACTTTGATACACTGCAAATATATTAGTGTGTTCAAATTTTCTATTTCTTCCTGGTTTGATCTTGGAATATCACATTTCTAGTTTATAGGTTTTTCTAGGTTGTCCAATTCTTGACAGATGACTTTTCATAGTCTCTTATAACTATTTCTGTGGTGTCGGTTGCAACTTCTCTTTCATTTCAGATTTTATTTACTTGAGTCCTCTTTTTCTTGATGAGTCTAGTTTATGGTTAATGAATTTTATCTTTTCAAAGAACCAAGTCTTGGTTTCACTGGTCTTTTATTATTTTTTTAACCTCTATTTCATTTATTTCTATTCTGATCTTTATTGTTTTCTTCCTCCTATTAACTTGGTGCTTTGTTTGTTCTTTTTTTTCTAGTTCCCTTAGGTATAGTTAGATTATTTGAGAATTTTGTTTCTTGAGGTAGGCCTTTAACACTACAAACTTTCATTTTTAGAACAGTTTTTACTGCATTCCAAGGATTTTGCACTGTTGTATTTGTTTTAATTTTTCTCAAGATTTTTTGAATTTTCTCTTTGTTTTCTTCTTTGAACCATTGTTGTTTAGTAGCATATGCTGTTTAGCTTCCATATGCTTGTGTTTTTTCCAGTTTTTGTCTTGTAGTTGATTTCCAGTTTCATAGAAATCCAGTTTCCTGAGGTTGGAAAAGATGCTTGGTGTGATTTCAATCTTCTTATATTTATTAAGACTTGTTTTGTGGCCTAATATGTGATCTATCCTGGAGAATGTTCCATGTGCATTTTAAAAGAATGCTGTTTTGGGATATAATGTTCTGTATATATTTATTAAGTCCATTTGATTAATTGCTATGTGTAGATGTAGATTTGGTGTGTATGTGGGAGGATGTAGGACCAGGCTCTTTCTAGGCCACTATCTTGGAACCACTACCACATGGCATTTTAATTATCATCCTTCTATATACATGCGCAATACATGGTACAGAGAGGTTTTGTGATAAACCAGTGTCACAATTGAAGTAAGAATTCAAATCAAGATTTTTTATAAAGTATCTTCCCTTAATCTCTATATTCTGGTGTCTCATGATATGCTACCAGAGCTTGAAAAGCACTGTTTTTTAAAATCCAAGCAGAATTAACAGGCTCTCTTGAACATCATGATTTGAACCATTTCCCCAGGTATCCCAGGCTCTCTTTGCACCTATATAAAATAGATGAACTGAATTTCTACCTATTGGTTACTGCAAACATAAGCAAAGCCACTAACCTCCATGCCTCTAAATGAGTGATTTTTTTTTTAAGATTTAACAACAATAAAAAATAATAGTAACAAGCATAGGAAGGAGATTAAAGATGGTGGCGTGAGAGAAGAGACAGAGGCTTCCTCCTAAAACTGGATACAATTAGAAAATATAGTTGGTGCAACTAATCCTGAGAAACAGGAAAGAGGACGGCGTCAGACTGCACACACCTGGAGGAAAGAGCAGACCTCACCGAATGGGGTAACATACCAGACCTATGGCTCAGCAGGACCCGAGCCCTTTCCCCACCCCAGCTCACTGGCAGGAGGAAGAGAAACGGAGCAGGGAGGGAGTGGAAGGCTTGGGACTGCTGAATACCTGGCTCTCCAGATCTGCTCTGTGAGCACAAACCTACATTACAAGGTGCTTTCATGAGACTCAGATGACTATCGGGTTGGAAAGTTAATACAGGCAGGGTTCCTGGGGAGACTGGGATTCCAGCCACTTGTGGAAAGCAGGGATCTATATCCGGCTGCTCTGGGACAAAAACTTATACCTGTGTGCCCCACGGACTGGCTCAGGCAGTACAGACAGGCACAGCAGCTGGGAGGTGGGGAATTCCCCCAGGCATGAGTACCACTCCTCTGCAACCCCTGACATTGCTTCAGGGGATGAGCAGCACCAGAATAGAGATTCTGGACACAAGAGGGCACCATATACAAACATTAAATGTCAAAGGAACCTTGTCCAGAGTAAAATTATTAACACAACTCCCAAGAAAGATTTAAATGATATGGACCTCGTGACTCTTCCTGAAAGGGAGTTCAAAATAAAAATCATCAACATTCTAATGGAGGTAGAGAAAGACATCCAAGAACTCAAGAATGAATTCAGGTCGGAGATCCAATCATTGAAGAGCATGATTGAGGGTATTAAAGCAGTTTGGATACAATGGAGGAGACAATAAATGAAATGGAAACTAGAGAAGAGGAATACAAAGAAGCTGAGGCACAGAGAGAAAAAAGGATCTCTAAGAATGAAAGAATATTGAGAGAACTGTGTGACCAATCCAAGCGGAACAATATTCGCATTATAGGGATACCAGAAGAAAAAGAAGGGAGAAAGGGATAGAAAGTGTCTTTGAGGAGGTAGTTGCTGAAAACTTCCCCAATCTGGGGAAGGAGATAGTCTCTCAGGCCATGGAGATCCACAGATCTCCCAACACAAGGGACCCAAGGAAGACAATGCCAAGAAACATACTAATTGAAATGGGAAAGATCAAGGATAAGGACAGACTGTTAAAAGCAGCCGGAGACAGAAATAAGATCACATAGGAAGGAAAGCCCATCAGGCTAACATCAGACTTCTCAGCAGAAACCTTACAGGCCTAAGGGAGTGGCATGATGTATTTAAAGCAATGAAGCAGAAGGGGCTGGAACCAAGATTACTTTACCCAGCAAGACTGTCATTTAAATTTGAAGGAGGGATTAAACAATTTCCAGATAAGCAAAAGCTTAGAGAATTTACCTCCCAAAAACCATCTCTACAGTCTACTTTGAAGGGACTGCTACAGATGGAAGTGTTCCTAAGGTTGAATAGGTGTCACCAGAGGTAATAAAACCACAGTAAAGAAAGTAGAACAGCTAATTGCGAAGTAAATGCGAAATTAAATTAACTATCCTCAAAGTCAATCAAGGGACAGACAAAAAGTACAGATTTTGATACCTAATATATAAAGAATGAGGGAGGAAGAAAAAGGAGGAGAAATAGAAAAGAACCTTTAGATTATGTTTGTAAAAGCATACTAAGTGAGTTAAGTTAGACTCTTAGATAGTAAGGAAAGTAACCAGAAAACTTTGGTAACCACGAATCTAAAGCCTGAAATGGCAATAAGTACATACCTATCGATAATCACCCTAAACGTAAATGGCCTGAATGCACCAATCAAAAGACATAGAGTCACTGAATGGATAAAAAAACAAGACCCATCTATATGCTGCTTACAAGAGACTCACCTCAAACCCAAAGACATGCACATACTAAAAGTCAAGGGATGGAAAAAGATATTTCTTGCAAACAATAGGGGAGAAAAAAGCAGGTGTTGCAGTACTAGTATCAGAGAAAATAAATTTCAAAACAAAAAAAGTAACAAAGATAAAGAAGGACATCACATAATGAAAAAGGGCTCAGTTCAACAAGAGGATACAACCATTATAAATATACATGCACCACCCAACACAGGAGCACCAGCATATGTGAAACAAATACTAACAGAACTAAAGGAGGAAATAGAATGCAATGCATTCATTTTGGGAGACTTTAACACACCATTCACTCCAAAAGACAGATCCACCAGACAGAAAATAAGTAAGGACACAGAGGCACTGAACAACACACTAGAACAGATGGACCTAATAGACATCTATAGAACTCTACATCCAAAAGCAACAGGATACACATTCTTCTCAAGTGCACATGAAACATTCTCCAGAAAAGACCACATACAAGGCCACAAAAAGAGCCTCAGTAAATTCAAAAAGATTGAAATTCTACCAACCAACTTTTCAGACCACAAAGGTATAAAACTAGCAATAAATTGTACAAAGAAAGCAAAAAGGCTCAGAAAAACCTGGAGGCTTAACAACATGCTCCAATATAGTCAATGGATCAACGACCAAATTAAAATGGAGATCCAGCAATAAATGGAAACAAATGACAACAACACAAAGTCCCAACTTCTGTGAGATGCAGCGAAAGCAGTCTTAAGAGAAAAGTATATAGCAATCCAGATATATTTAAAGAAGGAAGAACAAACCCAAATGAATAGTCAAACATCACAATTATCGAAACTGGAAAAAGAAGAACAAATGAGGCCTAAAGTCAGCAGAAGGAGGAACATAATAAAGATCAGAGAAGAAATAAACAAAATTGAGAAGAATAAAACAATAGAAAAAATCAATGAAACCAAGAGTTGGTTCTCTGAGAAAATAAACAAAATAGATAAGCCTCTAGCAAGACTAAGAGAAAAAGAGAATCAACACACATCAACAGAATCAGAAACGAGAAAGGAAAAATCACGATGGACCCAACAGAAATATAAAGAATTATTAGAGAATACTATGAAAACCTATAACCTAACAAGGAGGAAAACCTAGAAGAAATGGACAACTTCCTAGAAAAATACAACCTTCCAAGACTGACCAAGGAAGAAACACAAAATCTAAACAAACTAAATACCAGCAAAGAAATTAAAGTGGTAATCAAAAAACTACCCAAGAAAAAAAACACCGGGCCAGATGGATCTACCTCAGAATTTTATCAGACATAGAGAGAAGATATAGTACCCATTCTCCTTAAAGTTTTCCAAAAAATAGAAGAGGAGGGTATACTCCCAAATTCATTCTATGAGCCCAATATCACCCTAATACCAAAACCAGGCAAAGACAACACCAAAAAAGAAAATTACAGCCCAATATCCCTGATGAACACATATGCAAAAATACTCAACAAAATATTAGCAAACTGAAATCAAAAATACATCAAAAGAATCATACACTATGATCAAATGGGATTCATCACAGGGATGCAAGGATGGTCCAACATCCAAAATTCCATCAACATCACCCACCACATAAACAAAATGAAGGACAAAAACTACATGATCATCTCCATAGATGCAGAAAAAGAATTCAACAATTTCAACATCCATTCATGATAAAAACTCTCAACAAAATGGGTATAGAGGGCAGGTACCTCAACGTAATAAAGGCCATATATGATAAACCCACGGACAACATCATAATGAAGAGTGAAAAGCTGATAGCTTTTTCTCAGATATCGGGAATAAGACAGGGATGTCCACTCTCCCCACTGTTATTCAACATAGTACTGGAGGTCCTAGCCACAGTAATAAGACAACACAAAGAAACACAAGGAATCCAAATTGGTAAAGAAGAAGTTAAACTGTCACTATTTGGAGATGACATGATATTGTACATTCAAAGCCCTAAAGACTCCACTCCAAAACTACTAGAACTGTTATCAGAATACAGCAAAGTTGCAGGATACAAAATTAACACACAGAAATCTGTGGCTTTCCTATACACTAACAATGAACTAGCAGAAAGAGGAATCAGGAAAACAATTCCATTCACAATTGCATCAAAAAGAATAAAATACTTAGGAATAAACCTTACCAAGGAAATGAAAGACCTATACCCTGAAAACTACAAGACACTCTTAAGAGAAATTAAAGAGGACACTAACAAATGGAAACTAATCCAATGCTTTTGGATAGGAAGAATTAATATCGTCAAAATGGCAATCCTGCCCAAAGCAATATACAGATTTGATGCAATCTCTATCAAATTACCAACAACATTCTTCAACAAACTAGAACAAATAGTTAAAAAATTCATATGGAACCACCAAAGACCCCGAATAGTCAAAGCAATTCTGAGAAGGAAGAATAAAGTGGGGTTGATCTCACTCCCAAACTGCAAGCTCTACTACAAAGCCACAGTAATCAGGACAGTGTGGTACTGGCACAAGAACAGAGTAACAGACAAGTGGAACAGAATAGAGACCCCAGATATTAACCCAAACATATATGATCAATTAATATATGATAAAGGAGCCATGGACATACATAGGGAAATGACAGTCTCTTCAATAGATGGTGTTGGCAAAACTGGAAAGCTACATGTAAGAGAATGAAACTGGATCACTGTTTAACCCCATACACAAAAGTAAATTCAAAATGGATCAAAGACCTGAATGTAAGTCATGAAACCACAAAACTCTTAGAAAAAAGCATAGGCAAAAATCTCTTGGACATAAACATGAGCAACTTCTTCATGAACATATCTCCACAGGCAAGGGAAACAAAAGCAAAAATGAACAAGTGGGACTATATCAAGCTGAAAAGCTTCTGTACAGCAAAGGACACCATCAATAGAACAAAAAGGTACCCTACAGTATGGGAGAATATATTCATAAATGAGAGATCTAATAAAGGGTTGACATCCAAAATATATAAAGAGCTAACACACCTCAACAAACAAAAAGCAAATAATCCAATTAAAAAATGGGCAGAGGAGTTGAACAGACACTTCTCCAAAGAAGAAATTCAGATGGCCAACAGACACATGAAAAGATGCTCCACATCGCTTGTCATCAGAGAAATGCAAATTAAAACCACAATGGGATATCACCTCACACCAGTAAGGACTGCCACCATCCAAAAGACAAACAACAAATGTTGGCAAGACTGCAGAGAAAGGGGAACCCTCCTACACTGCTAGTGTGAATGCAAATTAGTTCAACCATTGTGGAAAGCAGTATGGAGGTTCCTCAAAAAGCTCAAAATAGAAATACCATTTGACCCAGGAATTCCACTTCTAGGAATTTACCCTAAGAATGCAGCAGCCCAGTTTGAAAAAGACAGATGCACCCCTATGTTTATCACAGCACTATTTACAATAGCCAAGAAATGGAAGCAACCTGAGTGTCCATCAGTAGATGAAAGGATAAAGAAGATGTGGTACATATACACAATGGAATATTATTCAGCCATAAGAAGAAAACAAATCCTACCATTTGCAACAACATGGATGGAGCTGGAGGGTATTATGCTCAGTGAAATAAGCCAGGTGGAGAAAGACAAGTACCAAATGATTTCACTCATATGTGGAGTGTAAGAACAAAGAAAAACTGAAGGAACAAAACAGCAGCAGAATCACAGAACCCAAGAATGGACTAACGGTTACCAAAGGGAAAGGGACTGGGCAGGAGGGGTGGGAAGGGAGGGATAAGGGCAGGGAAAAAGTGTACCTTACGATTAGCATGTATAATGTGGGGGTGGTACATAGGGAGGAATGTGCAACCCAGAGAAGACAAGTAGTGAGTCTACAGCATCTTACTACACTGATGGACAGTGACTGTAATGGGGTTTGTGGGGGGGACTTGGTGAAGGGAGGAGTCTAGTAACCATAATGTTCTTCATGTAATTGTAGATTAATGATAATAAAATGAATTTAAAAAATTAACAAGCAGGAGAAAAATAACAATAATAATAATAGTACACCAGAGGTGTTCTTTTTCAGCTATGTTTCTGGTTGGAATTCATCCACAGTTGGCCATTTGATTGTTTTGGCCAACTAAAGCAATTATTTTTCTATTACTGCTATGGAGGTATCTTATACTTGAACCTGACTTCTAGAACTCTAAACTCTAGTGTGAAAGCGGAAAAGGAAGGATCAGTCTTATGCTTGCAGGAAATCCGCAATTTAGCTGTCATTCTGAAACTATCACAGAACACTTAATTCTTTTTTCTTCTTCTTGATTTTCTTTTCTCACTTAACTGGGAAAAAATATTAGTTAAAAAAAAATGTCTTGGTGAACTGAGACTCGTTATTCAAAACGGTTGCTACTCCTCACACATTTGCTAATCTAGCAAGGTGTTGCCCAGTCTCCACTAATCACTGACAAATAGGACTGGTGTTAACAATATATATATATATATTCATGGCATTTCTTGAAGATGGAAAGGCAGACTTTATATAAGACCAATGTGATATACATAGGACACCTGCAATGGCATATATTAGTGGGTGAGACACTTGACTCAACTCCAAATACAGTATGGACAAGTGGGAATTTATGGCCAAGGAACAGGGTAGGAGTCAGTGAATGAGAAATTACTAAGAGGTGATATCAGGAGTAAGGGGAGATTATGGCTAAACTGACAGAAATCTTGTTCAAGAGATGCCACAGTCATCAAACAGGACCTGCGAGATTATGGAGGATGAGGAAATTGATTAGATACCAAGGGTGATAGACATTAAGGGTGGAAAGTTCTTGCTGAACTGACTGACTTGGCAAGAATCTAGCTAAAACGTGACTTACAAGAAAGACCACTGATGACCTAGGAGAAGGTTTAGTAGGAGTCTGAGTAAAGTTTGATCAAAGAATTTTTGTCACCAGTGAAGTCTGGTCTTTAAATAGGTAATGATGTCTGGGATTAGTGGTTTCTACAATTATGACAATGGAAGTAAGCAAAAGATAGAGCATTATGAAGTAATATTGTTTTAGACCTAAGTGAGCAAAGAAAGTGCTGCAAGCCTATGTAATAGTCATATTATCTAAATGAAAATCTTTTTAAAAAAAATCTTTCTGTATCCATAATATGGGAAGTATAAGTTAATTTCCTTAGAACCAAAATAAAAACCAAATTCACTTACCATGAGGAAATTTAGTGTCTGTGTTTTCCTGTGGGAAGAAAAAGAGTAAATTTATTTGGTCACTGACCTGTTTCTCTCAAAGCACTGAATGTTCTTCCCAGGAAAGAAAGCAGATGGTGTGGTCCAGTTTCTTTATAAATATGCTGGTAACTTGCCTACTGATAAATCGACTAATGACATTTGCTAGGACATTCCCTATATTACACTACTCTTAGCAGTATGTTTATGGTTTGGTATTGCTTTTGATTAAAAAACAATCTAGATTATATAGAATTTGATGCATAACTTCCCCAGAAAGCATTATGTATGCTATATAAACAATATATGACTAAGAATTATTTTCTATTTCTAGATAATTGAAAGTTCTTTATCATGTATTTGTCAAATTTTATTAAATGCTTTTTATTTATTTATTTTTAAGAGTTTACTGCTTATTTTTTTTTCAATTTTTTATTAAGGTATGATTGATATACACTCTTATAAAGGTTTCACATGAAAAAACAATGTGGTTACTACATTTACCCGTATTATCAAGTCCGCACCCATACCCCATTGCAGTCACTGTCCATCAGTGCAGCAAGATGGTACAGATTCACTATGTGCCTTCTCCGTGCTACACTGTTCTCCCGGTGATCCCCCACACCATGTGTACTAAGCATAATACCCCTCAACCCCCTTCTCTCCCCATCCCCACTCACCCTCCCAGACCCCTCCCCTTTGGTAAACACTAGTTCATTCTTTGAGTCTCTGAATCTGCTGCCATTTTGTTCCTTCAGTTTTGCTTCATTGTTATACTCCACAAATGAGGGAAATTATTTGGCATTTGTCTTTCTCTGCCTGGCTTATTTCACTGAGCATAATGTCCTCCAGTTCCATCCATGCTGTTACAAATGGTAGGATTTGTTTCTTTCTTATGGCTGAATAGTATTCCATTGTGTATATGTACCACCTTTTCTTTATCCATTCATCTACTGATGGACACTTAGGTTGCTTCCATTTCTTGGCTATTGTAAAGAGTGTTGCAATAAACATATGAGTGCATATGTCTTTTTGAATATTAGAAGTTGTTTCCTTTGAGTAAATTCCTAGGAGTGGAATTCCTGGGTCAAATGGCATTCCTATTTCTATTTTTAGTTTTTCGAGGAACTTCCATATTGCTTTCCACAGTGGTTGAACTAGTTTACATCCCCACAAGCAGTGTAGGAGGGTTCCCCTATCCCTGCATCCTTGCTAGCATTTGTTGTTCCTGGTCTTTTCTAAGATGGCCATCCTAACTGGGGTGAGGTGATACCTCATTGTGGTTTTAATTTGCATTTCCCTGATGACTAGTGATGTGGAGCATCTTTTCATGTGTCTGTTGGCCATCTGAATTTCTTCTTAGGAAAACTATCTCTTCATATCCTCTGCCCATTTGTTAAATGGGTTATATGCTTTTTGGGTGTTGAGGCATGTAAGTTCTTTATATACTTTGGATGTTAACCCCTTCTCGGATATGATATTTACAAATATATTCTCCCATACTGTAGGATGCCTTTTTGTTCTGTTGATGGTGTCCTTTGCCATACAGAAACTTTTTAGTTTGATGTAGTACCATGAGTTCATTTTTGCTATTGTTTCCCTTTCTCAAGGAGATGTGTTTAGGAAGAAGTTGCTCATGCTTATATTCAGGAGATGTTTGCCTATGTTGTGTGCTAACAGTCTTATGGTTTCATGACTTACATTCAAGTCTTTAATCCATTTCGAGTTTACTTTTGTGTATGGGGTTAAACAATAATCCAGTTTCATTCTCTTGCATGTAGCTGTCCAGTTTTGCCAACACCAGCTGTTGAAGGGGCTGTCACTTCCCCATTGTATGTCCATGGCTCCTTTATCATATATTAATTGACCAAAACAGTTGGGTTTATATCAGGGCTCTCTAGTCTGTTCCATTGGTCTATGAGTCTGTTCTTGTGCCAGTATCAAATTGTCTTGATTACTGTGGCTTTGTAGTAGAGCTTGCAGTTGGGGAGCATAATTCTCCCTGCTTTATTCTTCCTTCTCAGGATTGCTTTGGCTATTCAAGTTATTTTGTGGTTCCATATGAATTTTAGGATGATTTTCTCTAGATAATTGAAGAATGCTGTTGGTATTTTGATAGGAATTGCACTGAATCTGTAGATTGCTTTAGGCAGGATGGCCATTTTGACAATAATAATTCTTCCTATCCATAAGCACAGGATGTGATTCCATTTATTGGTATCTTCTTTAATTTCTCTCATGACTGTCTTGTAGTTTTCAGAGTATAGGTCTTTCACTTCTTGATTAGGTTAATACTTGAGTATTTTATTCTTTTTGATGCAATTGTGAATGGAATTGTTTTCCCAATTTCTCTTTCTGCTAGTTCATTGTTAGGGTATAGGAATGCCACAGATTTCTGTGTATTAATTTTTTATCTGCAAATTTGCTGAATTCAGATATTAGAGCTAATAGTTTTAGAGTGAATTCTTTCAGATTTTTTATGTACAATATCATGCCATCTGTAAACAGGGACAGGTTAACTTCTTCCTTGCCAATATGGATGCTTTCTATATCTTTGTGTTGTCTGATTGCCATGGCTAGGACCTCCAGTACTATGTTGAATATTAGTGGGGAAAGTGGGCATCCTTGTCTTGTTCCCAATCTTAAAGGAAAAGCTTTCAACTTCTCGCTGCTAAATATAATGTTGGCTGTGGGTTTGTCATATATGGCCATTATTATGTTGAGGCATTTGCCCTCTATACCCATTTCATTGAGAGTTTTTATCATGAATGGATGTTGGATTTTGTCAAATGATTTTTCAGCATCTATGGAGATGATATGTGGTTTTTGTCCTTCTTTTTGTTGATGTGGTTGATGATGTTGATGGATTTTTGAATGTTGTACCATCCTTGCATCCCTGGAATAAATCTTACTTGATCATGATGGATTATCTTTTTGATGTATTTTTGAAATCAGTTTGCTAATATTTTGTTGAGTATTTTTGCATCTATGTTCATCAGGGATATTGGTCTATAATTTTCTTGTTTTTATGGTGTCTTTGCCTGGTTTTAGTATTAGCTGACCTCATAGAATGAGTTAGGAAGTATTCCCTCCTCTTCTATTTATTGGAAAACTTTAAGGAGAATGGGTATTAGGTCTTCACTAAATGTTTGATAACATTCAGCGGTGAAGCCATCTGGTACAGTGATTTTGTTCTTAGTTTTTTGATTACCAGTTCAATTTCATTGCTGGTAATTGGTCTGTTCAGGTTTTCTGTTTCTTCCTTGGTCAGTCTTGGAAGGTTGTATTTTTCTAGAGAGTTGTCCATTTCTTCTAGGTTATCCAGTTTGTTAGCATATAATTTTTCATAGTATTCTCTCATAATTCTTTGTATTTCTGTGGTGTCCATATAGATTTTTCCTTTCTCATTTCTGATTCTATTTATGTGTGTAGACTCTCATTTTTTCTTGGTACATCTGGCTAGAGGTTTACCTATTTTGTTTATTTTCTTGAAGAACCAGCTCTTCCTTTCAATGATTCTTTCTATTGCTTTATTCTTCTCGATTTTATTTATTTCTGCTCTAATCTTTATTATGTCCCTCCTTCTACTGACTTTGGGCCTCATTTGTTCTTCTTTTTCTAGTTTCACTAATTGTGAGTTTAGACTGCTTATATGGGATTGTTCTTCTTTCCTGAGGTAGGCATGTATTGCAATATACTTTCCTCTTAGCACAGCCTTGGCTGCGTCCCAAAGATTTTGTGGTGTTGAATTATTGTTGTCATTTGTCTCCATATATTGCTTGATCTCTTATTTTATTTGGTCATTGATCCACTGGTTATTTAGGAGTATGTTGTGAAGCATCCATGTGTTTTGGGGATTTTTCATTTTCTTTGCATAATTTATTTCTAGTTTCATACCTTTGTGGTATGAGGAACTGGCTGGAACAATTTTAATCTTTTTGAATTTATTGAAGCTCTTTTTGTGGCCTAGTATATGATCTATTCTTGAAAATGTTCCATGTGCACTTGAGAAGAATGTGTATTCTGCTGCTTTTGCATGTAGAGTTCTGTAGATGTCTGTTAGGTCCATCTGTTCTAATGTGTTATTCAGTGCCTCTATGTCCTTACTTATTTTCTGTCTGGTGGATCTGTCCTTCAGAGTGAGTGGAGTGTTGAAGTCTCCTAGAATGAATCCATTGCACTCAATTTCCCCTTTTAATTCAGTTAGTACTTGTTTCACTTATGTAGGTTCTCCTGTGTTGGAAGCATAGATATTTATAATGGTTACATTTCTTGTTGGATTGACCCCTTTATCATTATGTAATGTCCTTCTTTGTCTCTTGTAACTTTTTTGTTTTGAAGTCCATTTGGTCTGATACAAGTACTCCAACTCCTGCTTTTTTCTATTAGTTGCATGAAATATCTTTTTCCACACCTTCACTTTTAGTCTGTGTATGCTTTTGCATTTAAAGTGAGTCTCTTTTAGGCAGCACATAAATGGGTCTTCTTTCTTTATCCATTCAGTGACTCTATGTCTTTTGATTGGTGCATTCAGGCCATTTACATTTAGGGTGATTATCAATAGGTATGTACTTATTGCCATTGCAGGCTTTAGATTCGTGGTTACCAAAGGTTCAAGGTTAACTTTCTTACTATGTAAGAGTCTAAATTAACTCAATTAATATGCTATTACAAATACAATCTAAAGTTCTTTTCTTTTTCTCCTCCTTTTTCTTCCTTCTCCATTCTTTAATATTAGGTGTCATATTCTGTATTCTTTGTCTATCCCTGGATTGACTTTGGGGATAGTTAATTTAATTTCACATTTGCTTAGTAATTAGCTGTTCTAATTTCTTTACTGTGGTTTTATTACCTCTTGTGTCACTATTAAAACCTTAGGAATACTTCCATCTATACCAGTACCTCTGAAATACACTGTAGAGATGGTTTGTGGGAGGTAAATTCTCTCAGCTTTTGCTTATCTGGAAATTGTTTAATCCCTCCTTCAAATTTAAATGATAATCTTGCTGGATAAAGTAATCTTGGTTCCAGCCCCTTCTGCTTCATTGCTTTAAATGCATCATGCCACTCCCTTAGGCCTGTAAGGTTTCTGCTGAAAGTCTGATGTTAGCCTGATGGGCTTTCCTTCCTATGTGATCTTATTTCGTCTCTGGCTGCTTTTAACAGTCTGTCCTTATTCTTGATCTTTCCCATTTCAATTAGTATGTGTCTTGGCATTGTCTTCCTTGGGTCCCTTGTGTTGGGAGATCTGTGGATCTCCATGGCCTGAGAGACTATCTCCTTCCCCAGATTGGGGAAGTTTTCAGCAACTACCTCCTCAAAGACACTTTCTATACCTTTGCTTTGTATGTGATCTTATTTCTCTGTCTGGCTTCTTTTAATAGTAGTCTGTCCTTATCGTTGATCTTTCCCATTTTAATTACTATATGTCTTGGTGTTATCTTCCTTGGGTCCCTTGTGGATCTCCATGTTCTGAGAGACTACCACCTTCCCCAGCTTGGGAAGTTTTCATCAATTACCTCCTCGAAGAAACTTTCTATCCCTTTCTCTCTCTCTCTTCTTCTACTGGTACCCCTATAATGCAAATATTGTTCCATTTGGATTGGTCACACAGTTCTCTCAATATTCTTTCATTCTTAGAGATCCTTTTTTCTCTCTGTGTCTCAGCTTCTTTGTATTCCTCTTCTCTAGTTTCTATTTCATTTATTATCTCCTCCACCATTTCCAGTCTGCTTTTAATACCCTCCATTGTACCCTTCAATGATTGGATCTCTGACTGGAATTAATTTCTGAGTTCTTGAATATCTTTCTGTACCTCCATGAGCTTGTCAATGATTTTTATTTTGAACTCCCTCTCAGGAAGAGTCATGAGGTCCATGTCATCTTTCTCATGAGTTATATCAATTTTACTCTGAACCAGGTTCCTTTGGCATTTCATATTTGTATATGCACCCTTAATGTCCAGAAGCTCTACTCTCTGGAGCTGCTCCACCCCTGAAGCAATGTCAGGGGTCACAGGGGAGTGGTATCGGTGCCTGGCAGGAGGAAAGAGCTGTTTCCTGCTTCCCGGCTGCTATGCCTGTCTCCACTGCCTGAACCAGTGGGCCAAGCACACAGTTATAAGCCTCTATGCTTTGCGTTTGTAGTTGCTGTAGATAGATCTTCCCTCTCACTGAACTAATGCCAGGATAGGGTTTGCTGGTTTGTGAGCCAGGTGGGGCTGGCCAGGAGAAACGTGCAGTAGGCTGCCTATCACGGAGGGGTTCCTTGTAGTTGTGTACCCAGCTAGAGAGCTTGAGCCCCTGGAAATTGTGAAAGCTCCCATCCTGCTGGGCAAAGTGCACCTGGACAATTTTTTCTACTTGTCTTTTCTCCTTAGCAGTAAGCTTTGTGCAATCCTTGTCCCTTTAGCAGCCCTCTTGCTAAGGGCTTCCCTGTTAGGAAGTTTCTCAGACTGCCCATCTTTCTTTTGTCCCAGAGCAGCCAGATATGGATCTCTGCTTTCCACAAGTGGCTGGAATCTCAGTCTCTCCAGGAATTCTGCCTGTGTTAGCTATCCAATCCCCTAATCATGAGAGTATCATGAAAGCACCATGAAATGTAGGTTTGTGCTCCCAGAGCAGATCTCTCAAGTTAGGTATTCAGTAGTCCCAGGCCTCCACTCCATCCCCGCTCCATTTCTCTTCCTCCTGCCGGTGAGGTGGGGTTGGGGAAGGACTTGGGTCCTGCCAGGCCACAGCTTTGGTACGTTACCCTGCTCCATGAGGTCTGCTCTTTACCCCAGGTGTATGCACTCTAGTGCAGTCCTCTTTCCTCTTGTTCTTTCAGGATTAGTTATATTAATTATATTTTTGTGTTAGATGCAGTTTTAGGAGGAAGCCTCTGTCTCACCTCTCATGCTGCCATCTTTAATCCCCTCCTTTTATTGCTTTTATATGGATGATTAATTTTTCTGTTAATACACATTACATTGATTATTTATCAAATATTAAACCTAACTTGCACTCTGGTAGGCAAATTCCCTTTATTTATTATGCATTATCCATTCAACTTATTTTTGCATTTTATTTGTTAATATTATCTTGGGGATATGGAAAGTTTTGTTTATTAAACAAATTGGCTTTTTCTTAAATCTAATAGTCTTCTTGTTGGCTTTCGGAAGGTTTGCTGGCTTCATAAAATGAGTTCGGAAGAGTTTCTTTATAAGTTTGTTTTGATTCTCTGGAAGATCTCATTTAAAATTGATGACATTTATTACTTAAATATTTCAAAATATTGATCACTGAATATAGTTTTCTTTGCAGGGAAGTTTTTATCTACATTTTAAATTTCTTTAGTAACCATAGGACCACACAACATTTTTATGAAATGTTCTTATTTGTCAAGTTATATTTTTCAAGACATATATCCATTCATCTAAATTTTAAATTTTATTTTCTTAGAGTGGTACATAATATATTTTACTATTTTTAATATTTTACAAATCTATAGTGATAAATCTTTTTCACTCCTAGTATTGACAATGTGTACTCCTTCCTTTTATTCTTAATAAGACTTCCTAGAAGCCTAGCCATTTTATTTAATTTTCAAAGAACTTGTTTTGTTTTGCTGATTTTCTCTTTGTACATTTTTTTTCATTGTATTGGTTTGTGATTTTTTTCAGTTATTTTCTTCCTTTTACTTGCATTTGTGCTTAAGTCCTTTTAGATTATTAAGAAAGCTTTATTCTCTTATTTTTTTCTTTTCTAATACATAAATTTAGGCTACAAATTTCCCTCTGAGATGGCTTTAGTTCCCTCACAATTGTTATTTGTTATAATTCCATTTTCCAGTTGGGAGCACTTCATATTTCCAGTTTTATTTTTCCTTTAAACTATGGGTTATTCAGAAGCACACTGTTTCCTTGCTTAATGGATTTTCCATTTATCTATTATTTAACTCTAACTTAATCCCATTGTTGTTAAGAAATGCATTTTTCTGATTTTAATCTGTCTTTGGAACTTGTTCATCCCTGCTTTCCTTGTCCAGTACATGTCCATTTGGTAAGTGTACCAGGTGCACCTGAAAATACTTTTCACTGTGAAGATGTTGGATGATGTGCTTTATATATGTTATTGTTTCTTTGTTTTTCATGTTATTCAATCAGACGATCTTCTTTTTGTTTTCTTATCTACATGGCCCATCAGTTATTGAAAGAAGTTAAAGTCTCCAAATGTGATTGTGAACTTCCTTTTAGTTCTGTCAGTTGGGTCTTATATATTTTTAAGTCAGGTTATTCATGCATACAAATTTAGTTTGATTATATATGGAACTTTAATTTAACATTTTATTTACATGAAATGTCCCTTTTAAATGTCAGCAGTAATTTTTGCCAAAACTCTACTCAAACGATGTCGGTATTACTAAATTGGATTTATTATTTTTACAGTTTGGTTAAATATTTTACCTGTCCTTTTATTTTTAATATTTCTTTTTTCTAATACTGAAGCAGATGAGGAGGAATGAATGTTCCTGGATGAAATTTGACTCTTTCCCTTTGCATTGGATCCCTAAACCTCAACTAACCCATTTAACATTTATCCTATGGTAAATAATATAGAAATACAGCATTTCTTTAATAACATATTTTTAGAAAAGGACTCTCAAGAAAATATTGGCTTTATTGTAACATTAAAAATTTATTTCACCCATATCACAGATCACAGCTTAATTAAGCTCTGTTTCATAATACTGTCATGAAATGCAAGCACCCTTTTAAATAATATAATATTAAATAATACACCTTGCCACTTAAATAATTTAAAATAGGTTTAAAAAATTAAGTAATGTTTGAGAAGGATTCCTAAAGATGGATTGAGGAAGAAAATGCATGATTGAAGAAACATAATTTGACAGATTGACAGAGAAATAATGTAATTGAGCAGTTCAGAGAATATGAAAGCTTTTAAGGTAGAATGTTTATAGTTTAGATAACTTGAATATCAGTGAAGTTGACAAGTCTGGACTTTTTAGTAGTATCTCCTTTGATGCTAAGAATAAAACACTTTGCAGAAGTATGTGCCTTACTATCTACAATATGATAATGTAATATTTTATTTGAAAAAGCTAAAATGAATCAGAAGGACCTGTTTACTTTGTGAAAAAGAATATGAAAATTTGCCCTTCAACCCTTTTTACCAATAAAGCAAACTACTTTTTTGTCATCTCATTATGTCTCTAAACGACATCTAGCAGCTTAAAATACAATCAGCACTAAATATTAAGCATTCACCAAAGAAAATTTAGATCAAATATTTATATTTTGCAATTTTAAAGGAAAAAATGTTAATAGCACTAAACCAGTGATATCAATTACCAAAAGATACAGTGTTGTTGGAAGTGGAAAATGAAAAGACAACCTTTACATTTTCATCCAAGTCATTTTCTCTACCTGCTTTCTGACCAAAAGAATAAGTTCTTCACCACGAAATTCTGACTGTGCTACATTGTTAGCCAACCTCTAATACATGTGTGAAAAGGAAAAGACAAATATAAACCAGAAGAAATACTAACTTGCTTCTAATTTAGTCTTAAAAATATTTTGTGTTCTTGTGTTCTTGCTTTTATAATATACTAGTTAGAACTTAAAATTTGAGAGCCTCTTAGACCTGAATGAAAATTTGAGCTGAGCTACAAATAAGTTTAATAGAATTGGGGATCTTATATAAAATCAAAGATTCTGTTTCACATATAACAGGAGTAACACCTACTTTATGAATTGCTCACCTGTGATGGTTACTTTTAAGTGTCAATTTAGTTAGGCTATAGCCCCAGAAATTTAATCATACACTAATTAATATAGCTGTTGCTTTGAAGATATTTTGTAAAACTTTTACAATCAGTTAACTTTACATAAAGGAGACTACCCTTAATGATGTTGGTAGGCTCAGCCAATAAGTAGAACAGCCTTAAAAGCAAAAATAGCTTTCTCAGTCAAGAAGATATTCTATCAAGGCTGCAAGAGCCACTACTGTATGAATTTCAACCCCACCATCTTCCTACAGATTTTGGATTTTCCAGCTCTCAGTCATGTAAGTCCTTTAAATAAATCCCTTAATATGTATATTCCTCCATTTTGGGGGCATACTCTTAACAATACATTTTTCTTTGCAGAGCTATTAATAATTTGTATGAAATCTATCCCTAAAATGTTATTTTGACTATTATAACAGTTGTTCATACATTAACTGTTACTGGTCAGTTTATCTCATATTTTGGCCTCACATCTATCAAATTTATAAAATTTTTATTTAATCATATATTCATTTAGATGTTCTAAATAAAAATCATGAATTCTAGCAGTACTAAAAATTTTGCTTCTTTTCTAGTATTTCTATTATTTTTTTTCTTGTGCTAGCCAGTACCTCCAGTAAAATAACAAAAGTGATTTTTGAGCCTCCTGCCTTGTTTTTGATCACAAAGAGAAAACTTTCAACATTTCACCATCTAGTATGATTTTTAATGTAGTTTTTGTTATACAACATTTAACATCTTTGACAGAACCTGGACAGGAGTAACAGCTTTTTGAATAAGCCCACCCATCGTCCCAGAGAGACCTAGGTTTCATCTCACTGAGGCTACAAGCATTCTCCAGAGGACACATCAGCAAGCCACAAGTCTACCTGTTCCCTAACTCATCCTCTCAAAAAACCTCCCAAAAAACCTGGCCATAAAAAGCCTTTTAGCCTGTAAGAGACGTGATACCTTCTTTGTTCTGCTGGCCAGAATAGAAGGGTCTCTCTCAGGTTTAGCAATAAACCTGCTTGGACTGTTGAGTTTGCATCCTTTCTTTTCCTTTTATCTGGGGCTGAAACCTGGGAGTGGGAGCTGAGAGCAGGGGTTCTTTTGGAGCCTAGGAAGCAGTGAGCAGTGGCAGCTCATCCTGGGCTAACACCTAGATCCTGAGAGCCTCCTGTGTCTCGCCCTGTTTCCCTTCCCTTCCTCACCCAACATCCCCTCATGAACTCCAGTCCAGGGACCATCTTGCCAGACCTCAGCCTACACATCCACTATTAGCCATTAATCCATTGCCATTCCCAGGAGGGTAAGATTTTGGCTTTCTCTTGGTAGTAAGAGAAAGTTAATCCAGTCCCCTTTTCCCTTTTCCTTTCATCTTTTCCCTTCCTCTCTGTTCTCTAGTTGAGAACACCATTAGGGCACCCCCTGCACTCTGACTAGGGGTGCACACTTCCTTTCAGTGTTCAGGAAAATCTCATCCAGCTCTGGGAGTCTACAGGCTCCAGTTGGGAAGCCGATTGTAGGGAGACATCCCGGCAGCCTGTTTCCCAAACCTTGGCCACCTTTTTTCACCTCCCATAATGGGCAATTCTCCCTCAAAAGCATGAGGAGACATCCCCTCAGCTCTCTCCATGTAATATTTCCCAAATGGGACTAAAAGGAGACATAAAACAACAACAACAAAAAATTGATCTTTTACTCCACTTCTGTGTGGCCCTAAACACAAACTTGATAATGGGTCACACTGGCCAGCTGAGGGCACTTTCAATTTGCAAATTCCCCGAGATCTTCATGACTTCCTCCAGAGGACTGGCAAATGGTCAGAGGTTCCCTAAGTCCAAGCCTTCTTCACCCTCCACAAGCAACCTCCCTTTGCTCCTCCCTCTCCTCTCTTCACCCCCTTCTTGCCGATGACACATTGTCCCTTTTGCACTGAGTTCTTTCTATCCTCGTGTCTTCTCTATTTGCCTTATTTTCCATTTAGAGGGAAACAGAGACTTTTACTCTGATGGGACCTGCAGTTCCCACTTACTCTGACCTCCCACTGAGAACCCACCTCTCTGGCCTAGCAGGAAGCCCATAGGAGAACATTGCCTGGGCCAAAATATCTTCCTCTGCACAGCAGCTTTTTTCTCACAGCTGCCTGCCTCAGCCTAGGCAACCAGAAGTGATCTTTCCTAATTAGTCTGGCAGTCTCCCCAGGGACCTTTGCTTCCTACTGTCCCCAGACGAGGCTCCCAGATCTCCAGAACGCTCCATTTATGCCTTTTGTTAACTCTAAGTGCTCAGGTGAGAGCTGAACAAAAACCCTGTAAATCTCCTCCCACTGAACAAAAACCCTCTAAAGTTCTCCTCACCAAACAAAAATCCCCTACCCTGACAACATTGCGCCTGTACCCCCTCTTCCCTCCTCTGTTGACAAGTTTGACCCAGCTGACAAGCCTCCATCTTATTGTCCTCCTCCTCCCAACAGCCCCTGCAAAGCCCAAATCCCTCCCCACCATTGCATCCCACCCTCTCCTCTTTCCTGCTGCACGTCTGCCTCTTTTAACCCAACCCCCTCTCCAAACTCACCCTTTCGTCCGCCCCAGCCTCAGACACACTCTCGTAGTCTCACTTCCCTCCCAGTACCTTCCCAGACTGCTTTAAACTCTATCCCACCCCTCCCTGAGGTAGCAGGCATTGAAAGGCCCATTTGCGTTCACGTCTCCTTTTCAATTAATGACTTGGAGCGTATAGAGTCGTTCTCAGAAAATCCTGATGAATTCAGGAAAGAGTTCCTCCACATTACTCAAATGTACGACCTCACTTGGGGGGACATTTACCTCATCCACTCATCCACCCACATGGATGACAAGAGGGAATACATTTAGCGTGCAGCTGAAAATCATGCTGATGAGTTGCACCACCAGCACCCTGCTAATCATGCTCCAGCAGCTCAAGTGATCCCCAGGGCTGAGCCCCAAAACCCCGAGTGGACATACCGACTCAGAGACCTTGGTAGGGCAAATCGTAATCACATGATCACTTGCCTCCAGGCAGGGATTGAAAAAAATAAAAATAAACAGGTCAACTGTGAGTGCCTCAGGGAAATTATCCAGGGGGCAGATGAAAACCCAGCCCTCTTTATGAAGTGCCTTTCAGAAGCCACGATCAAATACACAAACACCAGCCCTAACTCCCCTGAGGGCCTTATTCTCCTACACTTCCACTTGATTTCCCAGTCTTCCCCAGTTATTCCAAATATTAGAAAATGGACCCCAAACACCCCCAAAAAGAACCTGTAGAACTTGCCTTTAAAGTTTTCAACAACTGGGATGAGGAACAAACAACTCAGAAAGAAAAACAGGCTAAAATCAAATATCAGATTCTGGCCTCCCTAATTCGACCTTCCACTGACAAGACTGCAAAAGGCTCCAACTCACACCCACCTAGCAACTGTTTCTGCTGTAGCAGTCAGGGCCACTGGACAAAAGTTTGCCCTAATCCCAGGTCTCCTACAAAGCCATGTCTGAACTACGGACAATGGGGTCACTGGAAAATGGATTCAGCTCTAGGGAAGTCAGCCCCTCCCTTGAGTTATTGCCCCTCCAGGTGACAGGACACATTTAGAGAGGACCTGGAAGCCCTCATGGCCTTGTCTTCAGTGACTGACATGGCCAAGATCCCAAGGCCCCCCCACGATGACACCAGTGGATCCATGGGTAACAATGGTGATGGCCAGAAGTCAGGTGTCCTTCCTAGTTGACACGGGGGCCAGCCTCTCTGTGCTTACTTAGTACTTGGACCTTTGCTCCCCTCCTCTATCTTGGTTGTTGGAAAGAAAGGCTTAATAGAAACCCAGGCCCAACACGCTTTTACATTGTTCCTTGGGCCATATCACTTTCATTCATTCCTTTCTGAGGACTGCCCCCCACCCCACGTCCCACACCCCTTCTGGGAAGAGATATTCTTCATCACATGAAGGCACCCTTACACATTCCCTCACTTTCCTCAGAATACTTGCTCATTCTCCCAGTCATACCCCCTACAGAGGCCCTCCCCTCTGAGGCAGTACAGCTAATTAAATCACAAGTTGACTCTATCATTTGGGATGCAAAAACCTTTAGCCTCACACCAACCCCTCAGAATAGCCCTGAAAGACTCTACTCAAACTGTCACAGTTAACCAATACCGTCTGAGCCTCAACAGCCATCTTAGCCTCCAGCCCCTCATCAACTGTTTTCTTAAAGCTCAAATCCACATTCCTACCCACTCATCCCATAATACTCCCATCCTTCCTGTAAAAAACCTGATGGCTCCTTCTGATTAGTCCAAGATCTCTGAAAGATTAACAAAGCTGTTGTTCCCACCTACCCAGTAGTACCCAACACCTACACCCTCCTCTCCCATATCCCCCCCAGTATTTAATACTTCACTGTCCTAGACCTCAGACACCTTCTTTACAAAACCCTCAGCCCTGATTCCCAACAACTTTTTGCCTTCACCTGGACAGATCTCTCTCTGTTCACCCAACAACTCACATGGATAGTTCTTCCCCAGGGATTTCGAGACAGCTCCCACTTCTTTGGCCAAGCATTACAAAAGGACCTCCAATCTCTCAACCTTGCCCCTAGGCACCTGCTCCAATACATTGATGACCTCTTGCTTTTCAGCCCCTCAAAAAATGATTCTATATCCCACACTATCACCCTCCTTAGATTCCTGGGGAAAAAGGGATACTGTGTCTCAGAACACAAAGCTCAATTGGTACAGCAAAAGGTCACTTACCTTGGTCTTGACCTCATCCCTACCACTTGCTGCATACCTACCTTCCAAAAATAAGCTATTAATAATTTCCCTTTCCCCATCACAAAGTGAGATCTTCTTTCCTTCCTGGGGCTTCTTAGCTATTTTAGACTCTGGATCCCAAATTTCTCACTCATTGCAAAACCCCTTAAGGAGGCTTCCCATGGGGATTCCCAAGAAAGGGTACTAGAGACAGACTTAATTACTGTTTCTTTCTCGGTTCTTAAGTGAGCACTCCTCAAGGCACCTCCTTTGTCTCTACCTAACACTAACAAACCTTTTTTTCTATTATTAACTAGCAAAAGGGACAAGCATTAGGGCTACTTGCACAATCAGCCAGGGACTCCCTCCAGTCTGTTGCCTATTTGTCCAAACAATTCGACCTTGTGATAAACGCTGTCATCTCTGCTTACAGGTCCTAATGTCAGCTGCATTCCTTATCCCTGAAGCCCAAAAAATCACCCTCCACCATCCCCTACAAGTACACACCTCACGTAACCTCTCCAACCTTCTCAGCCACTGACTCTAAACCTTCTCTCCCCAGCCCGAGTCCAAGTCTTACACTCTCAGCTTCTGGAACACTCAGTTACCTTCTGCCAGTCTTCTGCCCTAACCCCTGCCACCCTCCTCCCAGTACCCAACTGCCCAGATTCCACACCCCAACATGAGTGCACTGAGCTCCTTGATTTCACTCTCACCTGCTTCCATCACATAACTCAGAACATATTCCGGGGTCTCCTGACTGGTTTATTGATGAAATGCTTCAAAGGCCATCTCTTCCCAGGCAGGGTATGCCATCATTGAGGGCTATCATGGTAGCCAACCCTCCTACCCTCTCTGAAAAGTAATCAAGGCAGCAGCCCTCCCTGCAGGGATGACTTCACAGCAGGCAAAACTTACCACACTCGCCAAAGCTCCTACTCTGGCAAAAGATAAAACTATCAACATCTATATAGACTCTGAATACTCATATAATATCCTGCATTCAAATGCCCAGATCTGACATGAGAGAGGATTCCTAACAGCAAAAACACACCTACACAAAATGGACCCCTAATTCAAGATCTCCTAGAGGCAGCACTTCTACCCCAAAGAGATGCTGTCATTCATTGCAGGGGCCATCAACACCATAATTCACAGGATAAAAATATTGGACACATTATTCATGGAAATAATGAGGCTGACAGAGTAGCCAAACAAACAGCTGCCAACCCTCTCTCCAATCCCCTCTTCCTGTTCCCTCTTATACCTTCCTACTCACCCCAAGAATTAGCTCTACTCAAAGAACAGGCACTACAGGAAGGAGCATGGTGGTTCCTCTATGGAAAATTGGTCATTCCTGAAGGCTTACAAAATAAGTTCCTTTCATCTTCCCATGACCAGTTCCATTGCAGATCACTCCCTCTGCTCCAATTCCTACAGACCCACATACATCTTACTCCTGGTCTCAGGACCTCCCTACAAAAGATTATCACCCAATGCTGCATATGCCAAACCACCAACCCTTAAAGCCACCTCAGACCTCCCCCCTTCTCTACCTATCAGTTTCGGGATCCCTCCCTGGCACTGACTGGCAAATAGACTTTACCCATATGCCTCCAGTAAAGAAACAGATACCTCCTTGTCCTGGATGACACCTTCTCTGGATGGATAGAGGCCTTTCCTACATCAAACAAAAGATCCTCCATAGTAGCACATATCCTACTCACTGAAATTATCCCCCGCTTTGGACTCCCAACCTCTATCCAAACTGATAATGGACCTGAATTCACCTCACTAATCACCCAACAGGTAGCCTCTTCTCTAAATAGAACCTAAAGTTCCATATTCCATATCGACCCCAATCCTCAGGTAATGTAGAAAGGGCTAATCACCCTCTCAAACAGACCCTAACCAAGTTTTCCCTCCAGGTTCTTCTGGATTGGACTAGGCTCCTACCTTTAGTCCTTTTTAAACTCAGGTCCCTCCCCTGCAAACCTCTATGCTCAGCCCCTTTGAGTTTCTACATGGAAGGCCCCTTATTGCCTTCCCTCTTCCCACCTCCAACTCGAAACTACCCCTCCCTCTCTCAAATGCTTTACTTAATACATTTAGACAGATCATCTGGAACTATGCAGACTCCACCCTCCCAAAACCCTTTGACAACCCACAAGCACCCTCAGTCCTCCATCCCTACAATCTGGAGACTGGGTATATATGAAGTTCTTCAGCCCCTCCCAGGGGCTAAACCCAAAATGGACAGGGCCCTTCCAAGTAATCCTCACTACTCCAACAGCAGCCAAATTAAAAGGTCCTTCCCCCTGGGAACACTTTCCTTCTCTAAAAAGGCTCTCTTTTTTCAGTGCACACCAACATCTCTGAAGATCACCATGCTGTTTTCCATGGCTGAAAAGAGCAAAGATATGGCTAAACAATACCACGAGTTTCTCTCTTCATAACTTTGCCTGTTTCTTGACCATCCTAATGGAAGAACTCTCCCATTATTCACCCTCTACCTCCTTAGACACAATAATCCAGGGCCTATGGCTACAGGGAACCTTCTCAGATTTTTCTCAGAGGCAAATCACCACCTCTACCTCCAGTGTTCTCCTCCAATCATTTCTTTCTCAATAATACTCATCTTCTTAACTCCTAACACCACAACACAGACCTTTCCTAAATACCTCAATAAGACATTCTCCCACATGGCTTAAATCATCCAAACCTTTAATGGGACCATCCAGCCACCCTGCTGGCCTGTCTCCACCTTTCCCAGACAGCGGACTCAGCAACCCCTGCTCCCCTTGGAATATGGGTCAACACTTCTGCAGGGCTATATTCCACTGAGACTGCCAATGCCAGGGGTACAGCCCTAGCTGAAGGATCTGACATCAGACTTCCAGAGGCTCTAAAAGGTATCAGACAGGCCTTAAAAGCTTACCCATTTCCCAAGTGGGCCATAACCAGTCCCTCCCAAAGTGGACTCCATCTAGCCCATCCTGCTCCTTTGTGCATCTCTCGAGTCCAACAAGATCACTATATCCCAGTCGGCTCCTTAGATCTCTTCCTCTGCAAATCCAACATTCAGCTTCTTCTACCCTCGAATCACCACAATACTTACCATCTGAGAACTTTTTTATGTGTATCTGGGTACACTTCCTTCCAAGGCAGTCTAAATATCACCTCATCTAGATATTGTAAAGACAGAGGAAAACACCTTATAAAAGACACTCCCCTAGCCCAAAGAGGAGCTCAAGAGTGCAAACATCTCAATACGCCCTGATGGCTGAATCTTCCTAAACCAAAAGTTCACCACTCTTAGCCAAGAGAGTTCTACAGTACTGCAACCAGCCTCACCCATCTGCCTCTTGAAGGTTGAAGCTTTTAGCTCCTCCCTCTGACTATGGCACAAATTCGAGGCGGTCCAACATTTACCTCCCAACCCACCCCCAGACCTCTTCCTCTTGTCTCAGTTTGATCTTATGGGATGCCTTTCCCTGGAAACAGGCATCTTTTGGGTATGTGGAGACAAGGTATACATTTGCTTGCCAACCAACTGGACCAGAGTCTGTACTCAGGGCCTCCTCACTCACACCCTTTCCTTAGCAACATCTGATCTATCCAACCCTATTTCCACCATAACCCATGTCAGGGCACAGTTAGTCCCCTTAATGGTCACCTTGGGAATAATCACAGGCACAGGGACAGGGATCGGGGCCCTAGGAGTCTCTCTTTCAGAGTTCACCAGGCCATTCAAAGAAGTCACTTGAAGGACTCAAAGAGGATTCTGACCAAATGGGACACTTACAAGATCAAGTGGACTCCCTGCCTTCAGTCATCCTCCAAAAACACAGAGGCCTTGATCTCCTGACAGCTTCACAGGGCAGCATATGTGCTCTACTCCAAGAACAATGCTCTTTCTACACGAGCAAATTTGGCCTTATCAGGAGTGGGGCAAAACTCCTTCATGAGAAAGCTTCCAAACTTCTTGAAGGCTCTTCTAATAACCCGCTTCCCCTTCCTCTTTATTGGCCCCTACCCCTCCTGGCCCCTTTAGCCTTTATCAACATCATCCTCCTTTTTCTTCCCTGCTTAAGTAACCCATTCCAAAGACTTTTATAGGATCAAACAGTGGCCATCTCCCAGGCAATTACTCAAGAACATCTCCAAACGGTCTTCCTGCTCCAAAATATCAGAAAACCCCTTCATCGCCTCCTCACAGCAGGAAGTAGCCAAGAAAAGAATGGCAACCCATCTTCCTATATCCTTTTAGAGCTGGAATGATAGAATCTGGACAAGAGTACCATCATTTTGAATAAGCCCACCCACCACCATCTCAGAGAGACCTAGGTGTTATCTTACTGAGGCTACAAGCATTTTCCAGAGGACACATTAGCAAGCCACAAGTCCACTTTTGCCCTGAACTCTCCCCTCAAAAAGCCCACCAAAAAACATGGCCACAAGAAGCCTCTTAGCCTGTAAGAGACACCTTCTTTGTTCTGCTGGCCAGAACAGAAGGGACCCTCTCAGTTGTGGCAATAAACCTACTTGGACTGTTGAGTTTGTGCCCCTTCTTTTCCTTTTAACCTTAATATAAATTTCTTCTATTTTAAATTGCTGAAAAATTTTAAGAATTGAGGCTGTATTTTAACTACCCTTTTTCTGCCCTAATAATACTGATATTTGTATAGATTTTCTAATTCTACTAATCCAAGAGTGAAATTATTATTGCATTTCTAGAACACAATCAACCTTGATTGCAATGTGTAATCCTTTGCAATAGTTTTTAATTTGTTTTAATATTTTGTTTTGAATTTTTCATTCTATGTTTATCAGTATGATTATACTGCAGTTTTTTTTCTTAATACTTTTGTCCTTTTGTTACCAAAATTAGGCTGGTTTCATGGTGAGTTCTCCTTTAAAGAAGGCTATGAGAAGGTTTATGTAAAATTGGTCTTAATTTTTCCTTATATGCTTAGTAGAATTCATGAGAGAATCGTTCTGGGCCTAAATCTTAATGAGATTAAAACATATACTATATAGTCAACCTCTTTATTATTTATACAAGTATTCAGATTCTTAAAATCTTCATCTTTAATATTACATAAAATGTGATTTCTTGAAATTTATATATTTAATCTACAGTTCCATAAATTTTTTATAATATCCTTTTATTATGATATTTAATAATTTCCCTTTTTCTTTCTGATATTAGTTTTTCTCTTATTTTCTTGAGGAAATTTGCCAGGGATGTATCAGTTTTATTTGAACTTCCCAAAAATTATCTTTGGGATTTTATTTTTATTCTTGTAATTGTATTTTTGTCCTCATTAATTTCTATTTCTTCTCTTAGTTCATTCTTTCTATTTTCTTTGGGTTGAAGTTGCTTTCTTCTCTATTCTTTAGACACAGACTTTCTCCCATGAGTACTGTCTTCCTCTCTTTCTTTCTCTTCTAGTTCATTATTATCTCTTTGCTTGTGGGTAATAGGATATTAAATCCATCCACTGAGTTTTTAATTCTGATTATTATACATTTCAGCTGTGGAAGTTCCTAGTTTTCTGCTATATGTTTAATTTCTTTATATTTCTAAAGTATTAAATATAGGTATTTTATATGAGCCTGATGACTATTATCTGGAGTTTCTATGAATCTTTTATTTTCTGTAATTTTCTTTGCTTTTGGTCATGTTCTTCCTCCTCTTCTGGATGATTAATTTTTATTACATGCCAAATACCCAAGAAATTTGTAGAAATAATTAGAGGTACAATATATCATATTAATTTTTGGGGGGTATCATTAATATACAATCACATGAGCCACATTTCGTTACTATTATCAAGTCCCCACCACATACCCCATTACAGTCACTGTACATCAGTGTAGTAAGATGCTATAGAATCACTACTTGTGTGCCTTCCCCATACCCCCCTCCCCCACTACATTACGTGTACTAATTGTAAATATCATATTAATTTTTCAGGAATTTACCTTAGCTTCTGCCCTGTAATTGTGGCACATTAGGTCTGTAATGACTTAATCGAATTTCAGGAATTGAGATTATTTGAGCAAGTAAGATTGAGATAGGGCAGGGACCTGGGACAAGCATCATGATTAATTTTCCAAAAAGCCAAGATATAAACAGTATAGTTAAGAACATGAAGGATTCCATCTTGAGGTTAAGATTCCATTTTAAAATCCAGGAAGTTAGGAGGTAAGATTCCTAACATATTCTTTAGCTAACAGACAATAACAACCCACTCTGGGGACAGGGTGGGTAGTCTTGATTGATATGTTCCCAGAGGGAAGCTGCTCTACTGGAGAGGAACCCACCAATTTCTTGTGTTGTTATTTTGCAGAATTACCTGGAGGACTGATAATAGAGGAGAGGAGACATAATGTCTCTCACCGAAGATAAGCATTTTGAGACCACTGTACAAGTCTATAATCCCTGGCACTTTGTCACCTTCCTGAAAAATCCTTAAAAGATAGAACCCCAGTCTTTTAGTGAACCTCCTCTTTGAGGTCACTGGCACTCTCCTTTCATTAAGTGCATACCTTTAAATAAAGCTTTCTCACTGCTCAACTAACTGCATTTTGTCTCTGTGCCCTTTCAATAGTAAACATAACTTCATTACTTCATTCTATTTTTTAGACTTTAGCACATGTCTTCACTCTCTCTGTCCTACTTCAGCTTCCTTGCTCTCTGCTGCCTTCAAGGAAGCTACCATTCCCTGCTACTCTTGCTTTAATGAATTCCTTCCTTACCTACACTCATCCAACCTGCTTGAGAATTCTTTCTTGTTAAGAGTCAAGAACTCTCACCCATCTAAGTTGAGGTTTCACCTGTTGTGCAGGAGAGACCTCCCAGACACAGCTGCCTGCCAACAAGATCACCAGGTTAAACTGTTCTGCTCCTGACATGTATATCTGCTGCCTTAGCCCAACTGTGTTAAAACTTTAGCTCAGCTTCTTAGCTACTCATTTTCCTCCAGTAAAAACTGATTTAGAAAATACGGTAAAGGCATTAATTGCTAGTCTCACTTCATTGGACTTCCATCCTGTCCAGATCTGGCCTGAACTTTTTCCACTATATGGTTAGGTTACTGGTGCCTTCAAGCACATATATTATATACTTTTTCTAGTGGAAGGTTGACCCAAATTATGTGTTCTACCACTATCCAAAACTTCTATAGTGCCTTTGACTCAACAGATATTTAATTACCTGAGAAGATAGTTATAGTCTAACACTTCTAGAAAAAGCATAAAATTTAGCACTCCATTTAAATAATTGTAGATTGCTATTTGTCTTTCAATCATTATTTTCACATGGCTATCAGACCATTTAATTGCTTTCCTTTAATGCTTTCTCCTCAGTCTCCTTTGACAGTTTTCCTTTATTACTTAACATTGCTACTCATCAAGGTTCTGACTCTTGACTTCTTCTTTTTTACATTTATACCTACTTACTTGAGCTAAGTCACATGCCTTTATCTATATGCTAATATTAGGCAGAAAAACAGATATGAGCAGGTAGAGAGAATATAAAGCCAGTAAAGCCCACCAAAAGGGACTCAGAGATACCCAGATAAAACTCACAGAGTCAACACCCTTTACCATATACCCTTTACCCCACATACTCTGAATCTGGGCTGACCTTATGATTTGCCCTAGTTAATACAAGTGAAATAGAGCAAGGCATGAAAGAAGCATAATAATTAATTTTCCTAAAAATGCTGAGATGTAAATAGCATAGTGAGAATGAGAGGAACTTTTGTTGAGGCTAAGAACAGAGAGTTGAAGAGTTAAATTCCTAATATTCTTCAGTAATCAGCCACAGACTAACCTTTAGGCAAAGCAAGCAGTCTTACTTGATGTATTCCCAGTTCTTGAGAGTAGCCAAAAGTTTGTCCCACAGAATTACCTAGAGGATTAGCTATAGGCAATGACATATTGTCTCTTGCCAGAGATAGACATAGTGAGACTGCCTAACAGGTCTATGCTCTCCCAGCCCTTTACCTTTACCCTATTCTTGAATTGCCATATAAGACGGAATTCAGGATTTTGGGTGCACCTCTTCTTTTAAGTTTCCCACACTACCCCTTCTTTGAGTGTGCACCGTTTTACTTTAAATAAATCTCTTACTACTCAACTTACTGTATTTTGTTGCCATGCTCTTCCAGTGGTAAGTATCCTTGTTATTTTGCTATTTCATTCTATTCTCTAGGCTTACGCACAAGCCTTCACTCTGTCTCCATTCCATGTTAGATTAGTAAGGAGAGGCTGCTGAGAGGTCTGATTTAGGCTTGCAACTTCCTATCACCTGGGTGACCCAGATAGAAAGGCAGCAATACGATCATGCTCCTTACAGCCTGCCTGAAAATATCCTACTTTGCTTTGAGAAGTTCTCAGAACATAATCTAACTTTATCCAGTGCTCTGCAGCTCCCCCAAACCCTGGGATAGTAAAAATTTAAGTTACCATGCCATGCATATCCAGGCAGACACTACTCATCAGGTGATACTGGCTTTAGTTGGCAAGAGAGAGGCTTAAAGATGGCGGTGAGAGAGGTGAGACAGAAACCTCCTTACAAAATCACATATTATATGAAAATATAGCAAATACAACTAATTGTGAAAGAACAAAAGGGAAGAAGATGGCGGCACACTGCCTACACCTGGGGAACAGAGCAGACCACAAGAAAAAGGGTAAAATACTAAAGCAGTGATCCAGCGAGACCCAAGCCCTTCCCCCACCCCAGCTCACAGGCAAGAGGAAGAGAAATGGAGCAGAGATGGGGTGGAGGCCAGGACTGCTGAATACCCAGCACTGGAGATCTGCTCTGGGATCATGGTACTCTGGAGATTAGTGGAGTTGGAAAGCTAAGACAGACAGATTCCAGCCACTTATGGAAAACAGGGATCCACATATGGCTTCTCTGGGATGAAAGAAAAGCAGGCAATCTGAGAAACTTCCTAATGGAGAGAGGGCTGCTAAAGTGGCTTGCTGCTCAGGAGAAAGGAAAGGTGGACAAAAGTGTCTGGGAACACTCGGCCCAACAGGTTGGGAACTTTCAGGAGCTTCAGGCACTTCATCCCACTGGATGGCAAAGCAGCTACGAGGACCCCCACTGCAAAACACAATCTTCTGTGACTCCCTCCCAGCGGGTACCAGCTCGCAAACTGGCTTCCCCTCCATTGCACAAGGAGAGGCAGAGGGCAGTCCCATCTATGGCAGCTGTAAGTGCAAAGCATAGAGGTTTTTCCCATCAGGCTTGGCCAACTGGCCTGGCATTGGATATAGGCCCTGAAGCTGGGAAACAGAAAAGAGCTCTTTTATCCAACCAGCTTCTTAGATCACAAAGGTATGAAACTAGAAATAAATTATGCAAAGAAAACAGAAAAGCCCACAAACACATGGAGGTTTAACAACATGCTCCTAAATAACCAATGGATCAATGGCCACATAAAAACAGAGATCAAGCAATATATGGAGACAAATGACAGCAATAACTCAACAGTAAAACTCTGTGGGATGCAGCAAAGGCTATCCTAAGAGGAAAGTACACTGCAATACAAGTTTACCTCAGAAAAGAAGAACAATCCCATATGAACAGTCTAAACTCACAGTTAATGAAAGTAGTAAAAGAAGAAAAACTGAGGCCCAAAGTCAGTAGAAGGAGTGACATAATAAAGATTAGAGCAGAAATAAATAAAATCGAGAGTGAAACAATAGAAAGAATCAATGTAACCAAGAGCTGATTCTTTGAGAAAATAAACAAAATAGATAAACCCCTAGCCAGACTTATCAAGAAAAAAAAGAGTCTACACACATAAACAGAATCAGAATGAGAAAGGAAAAATTATTACAGATACCACAGAAATACTAAGAATTATTAGAGAATACTATGAAAAATTACATGCTAACAAACTAGATAACCTAAAAGAAATGGACAACTTTCCAGAAAAATACAATCTTCCAAGGCTAACCCAGGAAGAAACAGAAAATCTGAACAGATCAATTACCAGCAATGAAATTGAACTAGTAATCAAAAAACTATCTCAAACAAAATCCCTGGACAAGATGGCTTCCCCACTGAATTTTACCAAATATTTAGTGAAGACCTAATACCCATCCCCCTTAAGGTTTTCCAAAAAGTAGAAGAGGAGAGAATACTTCCAAGCTCATTCTATGAGGTCAGCATCACTCTAATACCAAGCCAGGTAAAGGCACCACAAAGAAAGAAAATTACAGACCAATATCCCTGACGAACATAGATGCAAAAATACTCAACAAAATATTAGCAAACTGAACAAAAAAACATGTCAAAAAGATTAACCATCATGATCAAGTAGGATTTATTCCAGGGATGCAAGAACGGTACAAAATTCAAAAATCCATCAAACTCACCCACCACATCAACAAAAAGGACAAAACCACATGATCATCTCCACAGATACTGAAAAAGCACTGGACAAAATTCAACATCCATTCATGATAAAAACTCTCAACAAAATGGGTATAGAGGGCAAGTACCTCAACATAATAAAGGCCATATATGACAAACCCACAGAAAACATCACTCTTAACAGCAAGAAGCTGAAAGCTTTTCCTTTAAGATTGGGAGCAAGACAAAGATTCCAACTCTCCCCACTTTTATTCAACATAGTTCTGGAGGTCCTAGCCATGGCAATCAGACAACACAAAGAAATAAAAGGCATCCAGATTGGTAACAAAGAAGTTAAGCTGTCTTTATTTACAGATGACATGATATTGTACATAAAAAACCATAAAGACTCTGAGTGAATGGGATTTTAGTGCTTGACCTGCCACTGTGGAAATAAAGTTGGGTATAACCCTTTTACCCTCCCCCCAAAAAAACCCTAAGAATCTACCCCAAAACTACTAGAACTATTCGCTGTATTCAGCAAAGTTGAGGGATACAAAATTAATACCCAGGAGTCTGTTCCGTTTGTATATACTAATGATGAACTAGCAAAAAGAGAAATCAGGAAAACAATTCCATTCACATTTGCATCAAAAGAATAAAATACCTAGGAATAAACATAACCAAGGAAGTGAATGATCTATACCCTGAAAACTACAAGACACTCACAAAAGAAACCAAAAAAGACACCAATAAATGGCAATACATCCCGTGCTCATGGATAGGAAGAATTAATATTGTCAAAATGGCCATCCTGCCTAAAGCAATATATAGATTCAATGCAATCTCTATCAAAATACTAATAGCATTCTTCAATGAACTACAGCAAATAGCTCTAAAATTCATATGGAACCACAATAGATCCCAAAGAGCCAAAGCAATCCTGAGAAGGGAGAATAAAGTAGGGGGAATTACACTCCCTGACTTCAAGCTCTACTACAAAGCCACAGTAATCAAGACAATTTGGTACTGGCACAAGAACAGACCCATAGACCAATGGAACAGACTAGAGAGCCAAGATATAAACCCAAGCATATATGGTCAATTAATATATGGATTAATAAAGGAGCCATGGATATACAATGGGGAAATGATAGACCCTTCAACAGCCTATTTTGGCACAACTGGACAGCTATATGTAAGAGAATGAAACTGGATTATTGTAAGAGACTGAAACTGTTTACACAAAAGTAAACTTGAAATGGATCAAATACCTGAATGTAAGTCATGAAACCATAAAACTCTTAGAAGAAAACATTGGTAAAAATCTCTTGAATATATAAACATGAGCAGCATTTTTCTGAACACATCTGCTCAGACAAGGGAAGGAAAAGCAAAATGAACAAATTGGACTACATCAAACTAAAAAGCTTCTGTACAGCAAAGCATACCATCAGTAGAATAAAAAGGCATCCTACAGTATGGAAGAATATATTTGTAAATGACATATCTGATAAGGGTTTAACATCCAAAATATATTACAGCTCAACACCCAAAAAAGAAATAACCTGATTAGAAAAATAGGTGGAGGATATGAACAATTATCCAAAGAAGAAATTCAGATGGCCAACAGGCACATGAAAAGATGCTCCACATTACTAATTATCAGGGAAATGCAAATTAAAACCACAATGAGATATCACCTCACACCAGTTAGAATAGCCATCATAGAAAAGACTAGGAACAACAAATGTTGGCAAGGATGTAGAGAAAGGGGAACCCTTCCATACTGCTGGTGGGAATGTAAACTAGTTCAACCACTGTGGAAAGCAATATGGAAATTCCTCAAAAAACTAAAAATAGGAATAGGAATACCATTTGACCCAGGAATTCCACTTCTAGGAATTTACTCAAAGGAAACAGCTTCTCAGATTCAAAAAGACATATGCACCCATATGTTTATTGCAGCACTCGTTACAATAGCCAAGAAATGGAAGCTACCTAAGTGTCCATCAGTAGATGAGTGGATAAAGAAGAGGTGGTACATACACACAATGGAGTATTATTTAGCAATAAGAAGAAAGGAAATTCTACCATTTGCAACATCAATGGAACTGGAGGTTATTATGCTCAATGAAATAAGCCAGGCAGAGAAAGAAAAGTACCAAATGATTTCACTCATCTGTGGATTACAGCAATAAAGCAAAAACTGAAGGAACAAAACATCAGCAGACTCAGAGACTCCAAGAAGGGACTAGCCATTACTCAAGGGGAGGGGTAGAGGAGGGCCAGTGGTGTTAGGAGGGAGGGACAAGGGGATTGAAGGGTATTATGATTGGTACACATGGTGTGGTGTGGAGGGTTCACAGGGAGGACAGTGTAGCACTAGAAGATAAGTAGTGACTCTTAGGCATCTTTCTACGCTGATGGACAGTGACTTCATTGGGGTATGGGGGGGACTTGATAATATGAATGAATGTAGTAACCACAATGTTTTTCATGTACAACCTTCATAAGAGTGTATATCCATGATACCTTAATAAAAAATAAATAAAAACAAACAAATAAAAGAGTTGGCAAGAGAGGTGCCTTTTGCCTAAAAAGAGTTTGATGAACTTCCTTTCTCTCTTTTTGTTTGCTCTTTGCTGCCTACAAGGCATCCACCTTTCCTCGCTACTCTTGCTTTAATGAAATCCTCCTCACCTGGTACTCTGACTTTCCTGACTCTCTGAACTGACTCTCCTATTCAACACTATCTTTATGTATGTTTTTGAATATTTCAAATTTATATCTCCAGCCAAAACTCTCCTCTGAGTTCTGTGCAGATTAATCTATCCAATTACCTACTAGAATTTCTAAAATTACCCAATTTTCTGCTTGACAGAAAATCAACATGTCCTGAACACTACTGTTCTCCATTGTTAAATGGTTTTTGAACAACTTTCCTCTTCTCAGTTAGTAAAAACCCCATCTCCAGGTGAAAAACTAACAATATGCTCAACTCCAGTCATGCTCTGTCAGCTTACATGTGCTGTTTCAGCACTTTTTTTTGCCTCTGTTCTGGAAAAATAAAATATCCAGTCCCTTCTTACCATGTCCACTACCATATGCCTGGGACAAGCCACCATCATTTCCAATCTGGATTAGTGAAATATGCTTCAATACTATAATTTACTCTCAGAACAAAGGCCAGAATAATCTTGTCAAAACATAAGCCAGATCATATCACTCCTTAAAATACTCCACAGGCTTCCTCTGGCACTTAGGGCAAATGTCAATCATTTACTTCCCAAGTCTCTTCATATACTACCTTTTTTCTTTTGTGAATATCTCAGCTTCTTCTAGAACATCAAATATTTAAATGGTTCCTAATTGAAAAACAGTAACTAATGAATGAAATTCATGAGGATTAGATAAAATGATATATATCTAAATATCTGACACAATTCCCAGTATGTAATGGATAATCAACTGTTTTACTGTCCTTTTCCTTTTTTTATTGACAATATTTAAAAGAAGCATATTTATGTCACATAAGCAAATGCTATTTAAAAATACAGTCTCCACATCCTGAATCTGCCTACTTAAGGGCCTTATCTGAGTGACTCTACACCATATTGACTTTCTAATACTGTACAATTTTTATGATACCTTTTTATCTAAGTTAGTTCTCAGCAAAGAAAACACATCCTGCTACTTACAGAATAAGCACTTAAAATTGTTAGGCTCTCAGCATGTCTATTTGAGCCTCTTTCAATGCTGCTATTAAAAACTAGTAGAGAGATTGCTATTATAGAGTTTGTGATTTCTACCAACCACCACTGTGTATCCATCTCTAAATATTACGAGACAGTTATTCATTGATTTGTCCCTATACAAAGTCCATTACCTGACCATGTTTGACCCTTGAAGAGGTTTCCTCCAAAGACGGACACTAGGAGCCTATTAAGATTATCTCAGCAATATAACAAATTACTACCTCTGTGAACTTTCAACCATTGACAGTGGCCTTACTGCCTTTACAAGAATTTTACAAGATTATTTGGGCATAATTTCTGCAAAAGAAGCTATTGAGGAGCCTTAGGTTAAATTTCACCAAATATTTGACTGTTGTGTCATTAGTAATATAAAAACAACAGTAGATGAAACACTTCCTTATTTAGAGTAATCTTCAGTTGTGCCTCAGAAGGACTATTTCAATCTGGTTTTTATAACTTACTAGAAAATGTTTTATTATCCACATCATTTGAAAAGCATATTACTAAAATACTTTTTATCTACTGAACAATATATCCAATACCACAAAGAAAAAAATGTACTTTTTACTACATAGATTATGAGAAAATACAAATGCAGCCACTATATATTTCCTGAATTAGTCACATGTCAATGATAATGCTAGTTAAGTAACAGTCACAAACACTACTTTTATAGAAAATATATTGGAGGCCATTTCTAAAATAAAATTTATAAGCAAAATAGATATGAATCTTTAAATAAATGATGCTGTTCTATTACCTTTTTTGAGTTCTAATATCATGGGTGGGAGAAATCAGAACCTATTTCACTTGTAACTTTTGCATCTTTCACAGCTCTTCCCTGTACTCAGGCCTCTAACCAGACAATATTGAGTTATTTTGTATCTTCCTAACCTTTCCTGTAATAAGTGGACATGGATGCTACATTGAACAAAAATGATCATATTTCTAAATATTAGGTGCAAACTAAACCTGACCACATTTCTACTTTGCTTCAAATAGAAATATTCCACAGCAGGGGGTATGGAAGAATGTAGTCTACCTTTTTTTATGTGTTTAAATATCTCTTTCCCCACTCATTAACTAAATTATCCATTTATTCAACAAACTTTTTTAAGGAGCTACTAGATGCTGCAGACCAGGGTAAAACACATTGTTCTCATTTTTAACCCCCTGCAGTCTCATGGGACAACTGCCACTACTTCTATAGCTCCTTCTACTACTGCTACTAATACAAATTATTCCTTGCATAACACTTAGTATGTTCCAGACTCAGTTCTAAATTCTTTATGTGTATAATTCATATCTCATGTTATTTACTTGTGACAATTCTTTTAGTTAAGGTCACTGTCTTGTAACAGGTAAAACTGAATAGAGAATGTTGACTATTACTTGTAAGTTAATAGCTGTCTTTTGTTTCTAATGTAAGAGAATTACAATGCATTGATAAAATGGATAATCTTACACAAAAATGCCCTCCTGCATATATTTTAGGAATCATTTGGTAGAGGAAAAAGCTGATAAACAAAACATAAGCATTTTTTAAATTCATATTTTTATCATTAATCTACAATTACATGAAGAACATTATGCTTACTAGACTCCCCCTTCACCAAGTTCCCCCCACAAACCCCATTACAGTCACTGTCCATCAGCATAGTAAGATGCTGTAGAATCACTACTTGTCTTCTCTGTGTTGCACAGCCCTCCCCATGCACCCCCCACATTATACATGCTAATCATAAGGCCCCCTTTCTTTTTCCCCGCTCGTATCCCTCCCTTCCCACCCATCCTCCCTAGTCCCTTTCCCTTTGGTAACTGTTAGTCCATTCTTGGGTTCTGTGATTCTGCTGCTGTTTTGTTCCTTCAGTTTTTCTTTGTTCTTACACTCCACATATGAGTGAAATCATTTGGTACTTGTCTTTCTCCCCCTGGCTTATTTTACTGAGCATAATACCCTCTAGCTCCACCCATGTTGTTGCAAATGGTAGGATTTGTTTTCTTCTTATGGCTGAATAATATTCCATTGTGTATATGTACCACATCTTCTTTATCCATTCATCTACTGATGGACACTTAGGTTGCTTCCATTTCTGAGCTATTGTAAATAGTGCTGCAATAAACATAGGGGTGCATATGTCTTTTTCAAACTGGGCTGCTGCATTCTTAGGGTAAATTCCTAGAAGTGGAATTCCTGGGTCAAATGGCATTTCTATTTTGAGCTTTCGTAGGAACCTCCATATTGCTTTCCACAATGGTTGAACTAATTTATATTCCCACCAGCAGTGTAGGAGGGTTCCCCTTTCTCCACAACCACACCAACATTTATTGTTGTTTGTCTTTTGGATGGTGGCGGCCCTTACTGGTGTGAGGTGATATCTCATTGAGGTTTTAATTTGCACTTCTCTGATGACTAGTGATGCGGAGCATCTTTTCATGTGTCTGCTGGCCATCTGAATTTCTTCTTTGGAGAACTGTCTGTGCAGCTCCTTTGCCCATTTTTTAATTGGATTATTTGCTTTTCGTTTCTTGAGGTACGTGAGCTCTTTATATATTTTGGATGTCAACCCTTTATTGGATCTCTCATTTATGAATATATTGTCCCATACTGTAGGCTACCTTTTTATTCAATTGATGGTGTCCTTTGCTGTACAGAAGCTTTTCAGCTTGATATAGTTCCACTTGTTCATTTTTGCTTTTGTTTCCCTTGCCTGGGGAGATATGTTTATGAAGAAGTCGCTCATGTTTATGTCCAAGAGATTTTTGCCTATGTTTTTTTCTAAGAGGTTTATGGTTTCATGACTTACATTCAGGTCTTTGATCCATTTCTAATTTGCTTTTGTGTATAGGGTTAAACAGTGATCCAGTTTCATTCTTTTAGATGTAGCTGTCCAGTTTTGCCAGCACCATCTGTTGAAGAGACTGTCATATCCCCATTGTATGTCCATGGCTCCTTTATCATATATTAATTGGCCATATATGTTTGGGTTAATGTCTGCAGTCTCCATTCTGTTCCACTGGTCTGTGGCTCTGTTCTTGTGCCAGTACCAAACTGTCTTGATTACTGTAGCTTTGTAGTAGAGCTTGAAGTTGGGGAGCAAGATCTCCTCTACTTTATTCTTCCTTCTCAGGATTGCTTTGGCTATTCAGGGTCTTTGGTGTTTCCATATGAATTTTTGAATTATTTGTTCCAGTTCGTTGAAGAATGCTGTTGTAATTTGACAGGGATTGCATCAAATTTGTATATTGCTTTGGGCAGGATGGCCATTTTGATGATATTAATTCTTCCTAGCCAGGAGCATGGGATGAGTTTCCATTTGTTAGTGTCCTCTTTAATTTCTCTTAAGAGTGTCTTATGGTTTTCAGGGAACAGGTCTTTCACTTCTTTGGTTAGGTTTATTCCTAAGTATTTTATTCTTTTTGATGCAATTGTGAATGGAATTGTTTTCCTGATTTCTCTTTCTATTAGTTCATTGTTAGTGTATAGGAAAGCCACAGATTTGTGCGTGTTAATTTTGTGTCCTGCAACTTTACTGTATTCTGATATCAGTTCTAGTAGTTTTGAAGTGGAGTCTTCAGGGTTTTTTATGTACAATATCATGTCATCTGCAAATAGTGACAGTTTAACTTCTTTACCAATCTGGATTCCTTGTGTTTCTTTGTTTTGTCTAATTGCCATGGCTAGGACCTCCAGTACTATGTTGAATAACAGTGGGGAGAGTGGGCATCCCTGTCTTGTTTCCGATCTCAGAAGAAAAGCTTTCAGCTTCTCACTGTTCAGTATGATGCTGGCTGTGGGTGTATCATATATGGCTTTTATTATATTGAGGTACTTGCCCTCTATACCCATTTTGGTGAGAGTTTTTATCATGAATGGATGTTGAATTTTGTCAAATGCTTTTTCAGCATCTATGGAGATGATCATGTGGTTTTTGTCCTTCTTTTTGTTTATGTGGTAGATGATGTTGATGGATTTTCAAATGTTATACCATCCTTGCATCCCTAGAATGAATCCCACTTGGTCAACATTAGCATTTTTAACTAGTTTATTTCTCATCCTAAACTAAGATGCAAAAACACATACTTAAGCCCAGGGGTAATAATGCAAGAAAGAGAGCAGAAATTACTTTCACCTTTTTTCTATTTATTTATCCTCACCAAAGTTAAGGAGCAACCCTCCTCTATTTACTTGCCTCAACTAAGTATCTAATTATCTTAACTGCAACTTGATTCATATAAATCTTATGGATTATTTTGATAATTTCAAAAATAACAAATGAAGAAAATCAAGTTTTGTGAGAGTGTATGTCTCATCTAACGCTACCGAGTTAGTAAATAGCTGAATGAAAACATTCATTCAGAAAGTCTAGCCCAACACCCAATATGTTTAACATTACATTATCTTGCCCTCATATCAGATTCATCAGTTTTAGCTATGTGGACTTAGGATGGAAAATTCAAAGGAGAAACTTTACCCATTCTGAATGGCCAGAACAAGTAAATGAGTCTAGTTGAGAGTATTACAGACATGCTATCACATGCACAATGAAAAAACTATTGCATTATATGGTACCTACTAAAGTATGGAAAAAAAGAAACAGTATAGTACAGTTAAGATAGATAATGCCCTTTGGAACTAGACAGCCTGTCCTTTGAATTCTCTGCTTCTTACAAGCTGTGTGACTTCAGAAAAATAACTCAATCTCTCTCTGCATCACTTTCCTCATCTTTAAAATACAGACAATAATAGTAACTGCCTCATGATACGCTTTAAATAGTAAATGAATATATGTAAGGTGCATAACAGTGTCCGGTACACAGCACTATCTGAACTACAATTATTGACATTAGCACTACTCATTGCTCAATACATATTATCATTCAATGTACAAAGAGCTTACAGAGATCTTTTTGTAAAAATGTTAAAAATCATATAAGTCCCAAATAATATAGTTAAAAATTTGTTATTTTATTATCAAATATTTCTTGGGGTGTGTTCACAAAGTTCCATTGTGTCCTTAATAAGAAAGCCCAGAAATATTCTATTTGTTCATAACCAAAATGGTTGTGCTTCTCATTAGCATATTTCTTTGTTTTAAAGAATCTTTTTAAATGGTGTGGATATTGGTAAACATATCATGGAAGTGGGTATTTACTTTTTAGTATAAATTGCTAGGAAGCTCAAAGCCAAAGCTTTTACTCATTTCTCTGAGGTCATTTTTTTTAAAGTGAACACTTAACCTTGCCACAATATTTTACTTATTATATTTATTTCTCTGCTCATTAATTCTGTAATGCTGTTTGTTTCCAAGTTTTGTTAATATAAAAACTTCTATGCACTACAACTAGCATTTGCTAACAGTTGCAGATTAATTCCTCTTCAACAGACACTATGATAAATGCTGTATGTATATTAACATAGTTTAACATGTCAATTACTCATCATAACCTTTTAAGTACATTGTATAATTATTAGGATAAAGAACAGAATTGTTCTTTTGGGAGTCTAAAACTGAAATACCTTTTCTGTAGATTCCCTAATACTTAGAAAATCAGGTTGCCTGCAAATAAAATTTGTAATTCTTCCTTTCCAATCTATGTTTCTTTCATTTCATTTCCTTTTTACATATCACACTATCTAAGGCCTTCAATATAATGTTGAAAAGAAGTGGTTAGCGTGGACATTCATGGCTCATTCTCCATATCAGGGGAAATATGTTCAGTCTTTCATTATTAAATATGATGGTAGCTGTGGGTTTTACACAGCTATCCTTTGTTAGGTTGATGGTTTTTAACCAGAAAGAAGGTTGAATTCTGCTAAATGCTTTTTATAATTCCTACCATGGCAATCATATGGCTTTTCTTATTCAGTCTGTGAATATAGGAATTACGTTGATAGATCTTTAAATATTAACACAATCTTGTATTACCAGAATACGCCCCACTTGGTCATCATGTATTAATCTTTTAATATATTACTGGATTTGACATGCTAATTTTTTTGTGTCTAGGCCCACAGATTTTGTTCTTGTATAGTTTTTTTTTCTTGTAATATCTTTATCTGGTTCAAGTATAAGGGTAATACTTTCCTCATAAAATTCACTGCACAGAGAAAATACATTTTTCTCATAAAATACATTATTATTTCCTTTTCAATTTTCTAGATATATTTATATAGAATTAGTATCAGTTATTTCTTAAATATTTGATAAAATCATCTATGAACCCATCTTGGGGTACAATTCTTTTTACAGAAAGTTCTTTTTGCTATGAAAGTGATTTCTGTAATGAATATCAGGCTACTCAGCATATTTACTTTTCTTGAATGAGCTTTGGTAATTTTTGTCTTTTAAGGAATTTTTTTTCCATTTTATTTAATTAACCAGATTTCTTGGTAGATGAGTGTTAATAATATTCTTATTATTCTCATTGTGTATGCAGGATTTGCAGTAATATCACCTCTGTCATTCCTTATATTGGATATTTGTGTCATCTCTGTCTCCTAATTTTATTTGTTGCTTTGTTTTTCTCTGTTGTTTCTATATGCAGATGTCTATAGCAAATATATTTATAAAATCATGTAAAAGAGAAAACAAACAATGTACTCCAACAGTTGAATGAACAAACAAGTTGTGGAATAGCCATACAATGAAATACCAGTCGGCAATAACTTTTGGTATCTATAAAAGCATGAGTGAGACTCAAAATATGATGCTGAATGAAAGAAGTTGGACCAAAAGAGTACAGCTTGAAATTATTCCATTCATTTTAAAAATCAGAAAAGGCAAAAGCTAATCCATAGAGACAGCAAAATCAGCAATTGCCCCTAATTACATAATAATTGATGATACATTAGTCTTTTAATGTATTACTGAATTTGATATGCTAACTTTTTCTGTCTAGGTCCACAGACTTTGTTCTCATATCATTTTTTTTTCTTGTAATGCTCTTTTAAAAGGGCATAAGAAAACTCTAGAGTAATCACTATGTTTACATCTTGATTATGGCCATGGTTTCTTAGGCACATGTGTATTTATGAAAACTCATCAAGTTGCACACTTTAAATGTGCTTAGTTTATTGTAAATCATTTATACCTCAATAAAACTATAAAAATAAAATAGCCAAATTTAACAATTCTATGTAGTTAAACCTAGTATCTCTCCATTTCACAAAAAGAGAACCAGAAAGAAAGAAGAACAAAATAGTCCTCTGAAGTCACAAAGGTAGTAAGTTATGGGGCAAGATTCAAAGCCACAGAATATATCCCCAGAGTCTGAACACTTGGGAACTATTTTATATTGCCCCATTCATGTTTGTGTGTTTTTAAATTACATTTCCCTCACCAGCCTTCTCCTTTTCAGGTTTTTATATATTACTTACTAGCATTCAAAATAAACAAATTTACATTTATTTAAGTCAATTACTCATTTTTACTATTAATTGGTACTACTGAAACTGTATCATACTATTTTCATTCTACTGAGGTACATTTCAGATCAAATCATTTTTATGAGTTTACTTAAGGGCATATTTCCAAGTAAGCTCACAAATCAACTATTTATCTATAGAACAAATTTGATTATTATTTACAGGTAATGTATCTGAGGGGAAATTTTCCTCAGGCTGTAAGCACTTTTTAAATGCGCTTTCTCACATATGTTATTCATATATAAGAGCTGGGGAGACTAGATACTAGTCCCATGTGCTCCCCCAAGGGTTGGGGCTATTGCTGTTTTAATATTCACCCCACTTTATTATAATTAATGATGTATTAGATGATTTATCTTATATATTAGACAATGAATGATGTATTAGACAACTCAGAAGGGTGGTTGATGTGATTTCCCTGTAACTCTGCAGAGGAAGACAAAGAAATTGATTAGATAAAAACTCCTTCGAGAAAACATTTGTTATATTGACCCTTATTTACCCAGAGCAAGAATATAAAAAAAAGTTCACTAAGAATTTGTACAATTAATTAATGTAAAAGAAGAGAAGCCTTGTAGACTAAGAGTACATGTTACAAAGTCATTAACTTACTCCAGTTAGAATATGAGAACTATCAAAAACTAAATTTAACTTCAGAAGATGAAAAGGTCAGATTAAAAATCATGATGGAGGTGCATACTGGAAGGGTATTTGTTCAGTCTTTAAAGTGTCAACCCAAAAAATTGAAATATTTTCAAAAAACAATCTTTTGCTGAGTTCATTGTGCCATACATACATGCCTTCTGATATAGTGCTTCTAGAAAATGTACCCTTAAAATTACATAGCATTTTCAAGCAATAATTTGAAGGTCCCCTGCATATTCATAACACAACTTTTACATGTCAGTGTAACTTGAGAAATTTTGCATAACAACATTTCAATTTTTTCTCTTTCTCTAATTGATTAGTAGAGTGATTAGGGTTTTATACTTCGAAATTCCTCAGGCTAAAATATACCCACATATTGTAAGATTTACAAGTCTTACATGATAGCATCAAATAGAAAGAGAGAATTTTAAAAATTGAAAATTTAACTAGCAGTTTTATTCAGAAGAATTTCCACATTACTATGTTTAATAATCTGTGACCACTCTCACCATCTTATTTAACTATTCTTTCCTACGAGTCAACTTAATCCTATTTGCTCCCATTTTTTAAATTGATTAATATCCAATCCCTATTGGGACACAAATAACCCCAAAATACTCTACTTGTGAAACTTTCAAATTGTTAAATATAATTTTAATTATGATTATAATTACATGATTATAATTATAAAAACTAACATTGGTAGAATATTCATTGCAAAGGAAATATAATAACTAATTACATCCAATAAACTCTATTTAACTCAGGTATTTACCTATGCCCTGCATTTATTTCTAAAGCCTAGTTATGTTATGCCTAGTTATATTATAGCCCAGTTAAATATTCCTAAGTACTTTTAGTAATTTTCTGTGAACATGGGAGAACTGAGAAACTCCAAATACCATGTCTTCAATCTGCTGCTTACCCTCTATCTCTAAGTGAGCATTAATCATTTAAAAATAATAAAATTGTGTATTTATTTTAAACTAAAGAACTATGAACTAAGAACTAAATTTGAAGGTAAAAGGAAAAAAAATCATCTGTTAGAAATTTTAAAAGTAACTATTTGATATCTATTGGCACAACTATTAGACCCCTACCTTTGATGAAGATAGAAAGCAGACAAATTTGGGAAAAAGGTTTCTTGCTAAAAACTCTTTGATAAGAGCTCTTGCAATCTGTGAGCACTACAGAGAGGTACGGTCTACTGCCTCATTATCTCAAACACAGAAGGGTGGTTGACATGATTTCCCTGTAACTCCCTGCAGAGGAAGACCAAGAGAACTTGTCTTTGTCACAGACAAGCAAAAGCTAAAGTGGGCTGTTGCATTCTAAGAGCAATAGCTGCATTAGGATAGGCTTGCATTTCTGGCATTTATCAAAACAAGACCTGTATCTGTTTCCTATAAACTAGATTTAGCCCCACAAAAGAAGAAGAAATGGTATGTATAGAGGTCAAAAGTTCCCTCCACCCCCTCTTCAGGTTCAGTTAACTTGCCGAGCCATTCACAGAACTCAGAGAAACATTTTACCCACGGGATTACTGGTTTATTATAAAAGGAATACTCAATAACAGCCAAATGGAAGAGAGGCACAGGGCAAGGGTATGTGGGAAAGAGGCACAGCACTTCCATGCATTCTGGGAGAGCCATTCCCCCCCATATCTCTACATGATCCACCAATCCAGAAGCCCTCTCAACCCCATCTTTTTGGGTTTTTATGGAAGCTTCATTACATATGCAAATTGATTTAAATTATTGGCCATTGGCAGGGGGTGGGATTGGAACTTCCAACTGTCTAATGACATGACTGGTTCCCACGGCAGCCAGTCCTCATCCACAGGAAGCCCCTCAGCATCCTTAGGTGCTTTCAAAAGTCACCTCATTAACATAAACTCAAGAGTAGTTGAAAGGGGTTTGTATGACTATCAAGACACCTGTATCACTCTTAGTACTTAGGAAACCACAGTGGTTTTAGGAACTCTGTGCCAGAAATAGGGAGGAAGACTAAATATATATTTCTTATTATAAATCACATTATCACAGTGTGTGTCTATCAAAGGATGGAAGAATTCCAGCAGAAAGGAACTGGGGTGATGCAAGACTCCTAAAGACTGGGATAAATTGTATGCACCTAGGTCAAATTGTAGAACAAAGAAGCCTAAAAGAGAACTTTTCAAAGTCCCCAGAAAAGACTCATTGCCAGAGTCAGCTGTAAGTATGTCAGTCCCAGAATTAGCTTACTGTGGAAAATTCTTTCCTGCTCCTTTCCTAGTCTTTTCTACTTCTTTTCCACAATCGCTGGACAGAAACTACCTAATAAGATTAGCAAGGGGGAGGAGGAGGGAGGAAAAGAATAACAATGGGGAGAAAAAGACAAAAAGCAGGCCTTAGCCCTTGTTCCAATAAAAGGCTTCTACTGGCAGGAGGCTTGAGCTAGTTGAGGAGGTTTGCCATTAATACAATTTCAGAGTTTGGACTAATAATTTATATTCAAAATTCCAATTTCATAACTAAGATTATGTCTGTAATCTTTAGAAAAGACATTATGTGAATTTGGGTAGTCAAAGGAGCAGATATCAAGATGATATGTATATATTTGGGCAAATCCTTATGAAGAAAAGAGTTCAGAGCCAGGGAAGGCTGAGAGAACCTTCAGACTTGGAAGCAGGTCTTAGGCCTGTCTCCCTGCAGGACACTGGGTTAAAAGTGTCACAGATGCAGAACACCTCTAAGAAAGTTTTCCCAGGCAGATGGCAATCTTTAAGTCAAAGGTGTCCATGAGAGGAGTCCTGTGTTTTGGATAAATGTCCCTTTCTAATATTCCTGCTGTGCGCAGCCACTGACTATGAGCAGCCCATTGGATTCAGTGGTGAATCCAAAAGGGCTACAACTACTGGCCATCAGAAAATCAAGCCGCCTGCTGCAGAGAGACATCTGAATGACACGTTTTTATGACCATCAAGTCATATATTAGCTTGAATTTTCACACAGAGCACAGGAAATGATTCACTAAATAGATGTTAAATGAATGGTGGGGGATAAAATGATAAGGCACTTTTATTACGTTAGGAGATATGTAATTCCAATCCCTGTGCCCTAGAGAGCCCAAGGTCCCCCAGAATCCCGTGGAGACTATTTTGCTTAACACAAAAGTGAAATGACTCAAGACCTATTCACGTAATAGGGATATGCTTAGTTCTCATTTGTTATCTACCCCCCACACACCCCCACCCCCAGGCCCCTAGTGAAGCAGCAAAAGTCAATTTCCTTGGTTAGTTTGGTGAAAGTAGGTGTGCCACCTGAGTCACTATACACTATATGCAGCTTTGAGGGGAGGGGGTTGTTTTCGCTTGCATTTACTGGTCTTGCTTCCTAAAGTTCCCAGGACATGATAATATATAACAATCTATTGTAACAATGTTCTCAAAAGTGTGAAACAATGTCTCTAGGAGTTGCTGCTTAATAAATCACTGCAATAGCAGAAACTTCCAGTATTTCTCAACAGGTAATTTACGTCTAGAAAACATGGTCATGTCCGGTTCGAACTACCTGTGCCACTGCACAGCTGCAGCCTGATGGGCGAAGCGCGGTACTTGTTCTCCCCACCCCCCAGCCCATGACATCACTGGGCCCGGACCCAGTGACAGCACCAAGCCGACGAAATGTGTGGGCCTAGCATTCCCTTTCCTTGGCTTTCCTTCCTGACTGGTCCTGCTGTTTTCTTTCTTCAAAGTTCCGTCCGCCATTTCAGGAGGAGTCAGAGTGAATCTTTGATCTCTAATAATCTAAAAGGTTTTGCAATTCCAACTTGCTTATTTCCAGACATCAGAATCCTTATTATTTTTTTAAGCAATGGAAGCCATTTTCCCTAACTCAGATTATCCTCTGGGCCAAGAGCCAGGGCGGGTCGGAGGGGTGGAGCACGAGGTTCTCCCGGAGGCGGCTGGGGCTCAGCGAGAGCCAGGCGGGCTCCGGGCTGGCGGGGAAGCCGTACGGGCCTGGGGGCGGAGGCGGTAAAGGCAGCCTGGGGCCTGGACCGCCGAGGACCAGACCCTGCCGCGAGGCCCAAGGGACCTTCCGTGGAATGGGGCGCGGAATCCCGGGGTCAGGAACGGCCACCTCACAGCCCCAGCCTCACCCTCGCGGTCCCCCCACACACTCACTGCGGCCGCTCCTGCACGGGCGGGACGGTGCGCTGAGGGTCTGCGCTGCGCGGAGGAGCTGCGCCCTGAGGCAACACGCAGGCCAACCGTGTGAACTGCGCCTGCGCCGGGGGCAAAGCTGCCGTCCCAAGGCTGCCAGGGACCCTAGGCGGCAACTGGGGCTTCTGGCGCAGGCCCTGAGACCCCAGTGCGATGTCTGCCGAGGTCCAAGGCCGCAGCAAGCCGGGACCACACCACTGCACATGCTCCGGGCAGGTTGTTCTTTCAGGCCGCAGTGAGATGTCTAAAATTTGTCCTGCAAACGGCCACTGCCCTTCCTAGAGCTTTCCCCTGAGGAGCAGCGGCAGGGCATTGTCCTCTTTCTGACTCAGCCGTCTATCAGCACCTTGCTGTGGGGAAGTTGGTTCCGTCACCTTTGTGGCAGGGTAGGGGTGAGCTTTTAAAACGTTATTCCCTGAAAACCTTTATCAGAGACAGGTTCTGTTCTAGGACAGGGCTCTGGTTCCAGGTGGCCTTGCCTTCCAGAGCAGCTCTGATCTGACCCCTTCCTCAGGCAGGACAGCCAGACATCCCCAGCAAAGGCATGTAGGCTGGAGGTCAAGGCCACGCTGTGGAGGGGACCGTGGGCATCTTGAGTGCCCACTCCAAATGGAAAGATTTGTGCCACTACAATGGCGGATCAAAGTTTGGGGCTCCAGTTTACCTTCGCCCTGAGAAGGGCTGTGGAGGTCTGAGGGGCTCTTCTGGGCAAGGGGAAGAAGGCACCCAACTCTCCCTCTGGTTTCAGGGAACTGGGACAGAGGCCAAGAGGTCCCATATGTCTCCTCCAATACTGCCAGCTCCTTTGCCGAGGCTGGGCTGGGGAAGGGGATGGAGCGTGTCTGGCCTGGGGCTTCTCAGGGCAAATGGGAATAGAGACCACTTTAGAAGGGAGGGAAGTTGGGGGTGGTTGTTTTAAGGTTTTTGATATTTCCACTTCTTAAATAAACATGAAATATATATATATATTATATATATATATATAATATATATATATATATTACAAAACTTTTGTGGAGTTGGGGATAGGATGGGGCTGGTGGGGGGCCCGGCCTCCCCGGATTATTCTTCATCAAAGCTCTAGCTCAGAAGGAAGTTGGCAGCCAAGTACTTTTTTTTTTTCACAATTAAAATAAGCCTAGATCAACAGGTTCTCTGAGAAGCCCAGGTTCTTCAGCCTTTGTGCAGAGGTTTGGTCACCCGGATGTAGTTCTGAAGGGCCTCCTGGCCTGTGGATCCATCTCACTCTCCACATCTGAAATGTCCACCGGTTCCCCAGGCTGCTTACTCAGCATCCAGATGAATTGCTCCTGTTACTAATTTCCTGCGAGAGCTGGTGGTTGGTTCTTCTGGCCCACGATTAAATCAAAGGATGTGAATGCATCTCAACTCATTTATAACATCCCACAGCAAAAACGAACTTCATAGAGTAGAAGGATATAAAGGAGCAACTGTATTTCTGAGGCAAAATTTTTGTTTGCTCACCTATGTTAGCAGGTATAGGCTGACCTTTAGTAGGTACTTTTATTCATACATTATAACAAATTTCTGACTGAACTTTTTTGTAGAAGGCATGGATGTAAACTCTGGGAAAGCAACAGTGAACAAAGGAAAAAACTCCGGCTCTCCTCTTATGCTTACATTTGGTTTGGAAAAATGAAACGAAAATTAAAGTTATGAAAATAGTACTTTGATGTTATGAAATGTATATATATAATTTACACACCATACATATATATACATTTAAAAGCACATATATATGTAAAATACTGGCATTTCAGACTTTGGAAAACAACCATTAATGTCTTTGGTTAGATACTGGAAAAATACAAAACATTTTACAAAGTCATTTATTAAGAAAGTAGATTTTACTATAACAGGGTAGATAAAGCCATTTTTAACTAATGAACTTTTAAACATTATTTGTTTGAAAGCATACTGCATGCTTTTCTCCATGGAAAATAAGATTCATTAAAACAACATTAATTATTAGTAATAATATTTTGTTTGATATAAAATACAGATGCCTTCTTAAGACTTGATCAAGGACACTGTTCACACACTAAGAAGCAATAGTCTGGGTTAAGGCCAGAAAAGCACTTTGATTAATGAATTAATGAATATTATTTGAAAGAGTTTATATCTTTTAAGTTTTCAATACACTGAAGGTTCTTTGCTCTATTTTTTAAATTAAGTCAGCTTCAATTCAGTTCTCAGAAAACTGAGGGTAGATAAAAAACTTACTTCTTGATAAGTCAGGGATAATAACTGAAATTATATATTTATATTGTATATATATATATATATATAGTATATTTTATTTGTAGGCTTTAGAAGTTCTTAATTTGCAACTGCAAAATTTGACTCTATTTCACTCAATAGAAAATTGTGCTCAAATATATGTACTCTAAGGGTTTGAAGTAATCTTTATAATATCCTTATGAGATGAATTTTACCCATCTAGGCATTCTCTTCAAGTGTGTTCAAACCTAAATTAGGATACCTCAGGATTAAATTAATAATAACAAGATAAAGAATAATTAGTTTTCCCTTGCCTGCCACAGAGGGCCTACATGGTCCTGCACATCCTGCAGCCTTTCCACAGAAATGCTCGGATTACCTGCAGTCTTTTGCCATATAAGGCTGGTGACCAAGGCAGTGGCTACTCATCTCACAAGGTTTATACCAAAGATGTAAAGTTTGGTGCAGATTCCCAAGCCTTAATGCTTCAAGGTTTATACCTTTTAGCCAACACTGCAGCTTTTACTATGGGCCAAAGTGAACATTACTGAACAGACCTGGGAAAATCCCAAAGTTACAAAAGATACTGTGACCACTGCAAAATCCATAGACTTAAAAAATAAATATAAAAATATTGGTTGGAAACTTGTTCAGGATGTTGCCAATAACATAAATGAAGAGACTGGGGATGGCACCACTACAGAGCCTGGGCTGGCATGCTCTGTTGCCAAGGAAGACTTCAAGATTAGCAGAGATGCCAGAAGTCAGGGGAAGTCAGAAGAGATGTGATGTTATCTGTTAATGGTATAATTGGTAAAATATAAGAAGGAGGCTAAACTTGTGACACTCCTTGCTCAGGTTGCCACAATTTCTGCAAATGGAGACAAAGAAATTAGCAATGTCATTTCTGATGCAGTGAAAAAGGCTGGAAGAAAAGGTGTCATAACAGCAAGGGATGAAAAAACACTGAATGACGAATTAGAAATTATTGAAGGTAGGAAGTTTTGTTAAGGTTCTATTTCTCCAAACGTTATGAATACATAGAATGGTTAGAAATGTAAATTCCAACTTGTAGGTGTTGCATTGAGTAAAAAGAAAATTTCCGTTGTCCAATCTATTTTATCTGCTCTTGAAATTGCCTTTGCTCATCATAAGTCCTTGTTCTTATTGGTGAACATGTTGATGGAGAAAAATCACCCATTTGGAATAGACAAGAAGTTGACCTTCCGGTTGTAACAGCAGACTGTAGAAGGTTGTAGACTTCTTGGATTTGATGGCAATAAAAAGAACAAGGTTAATGACATGGCTGTTGCTCCTGATAGTGCTCTGTTGGTAGAAGGATTAACTCCAAATCTTGAAGATGTTCAGCCACATGACTTCTGAAAAGTTGGAGAGGTCATTGTGGCAAAACATCTTCTTAAAAGGAAATAGTGGGAAAGCTCAAATTGAAAAATATATTTAAGAAATCATTCAGCTGTAAGATATCACTACTAGTAAATATGAAGAGGAAAAACCCAATGATCATCTAGCAAAACTTTCAGAGCAGCTGTGCTGAAATTTGGTGGGGGCAAATGGTGTTGAAATGAATGAAAAGAGAGATGCCTTCCATGCTCCATGAGCCGTTTCAGAAGCCATTTTTCTGAAAGGGATTTGTGGTCTTCTCTGATGCATTCCAGCCTTGAACCCAGTAACTCCAGCTAATGAAGATCAAAACTGATATAGAAATCATTAAAAGACCACTAAAACTCCTGCAGTGACCATTGCTAAGTGTATAAATGGTGAAGGATTTTTGATAATTGAGAAGATTAAGCAGAGTGTCTCAGGAGTTGGTCATGCTTAGAGATGATATGAGTGTGATGGAAAAGGAATTGCGGATCTAACTAAGGTGCTAAGAACTGCTTTAGTGGTTGCTGCTGGAGGGGCCTTCCTGTTGACTAGAGCAGGAGTGGTAATCACAGAAAATCCTAGAAAAGGACCCTGGAGTAAGCAGAATGGGTGCAAAAGGAGGTGGTATGGGAGGTATCATGTTTTAATTCCTAGAATAGTGCTTTACTATTATTAATGAACTATGAGAGGAAGTTCAAGGTAATGCTCTTCACCAAAAACTTCAAAGAAGTCAGTTGAAGGGAATGGATGAAGGAAAGCCTGGCTGGTGTTTAAGAAAATCATTATAACCATTAGTAAGTGGTTTCGTTGACAACATATAATGGTTTACAGCTGCTATCACCTACAGATAATTTATTTTGTATTTTTTAATAAAAGAGATTTGTAATGTTCCTGATAACTGATGCATGAGCCCTGTGCCAATGCCCTGCTCTCAGCTTAAATCACTGAGGCATTTTTACTACTATTCTGTTAAAATCAGGATTTTAGGGCTTGCCATCACCAGATGAAAAGCTAAGAAGCAGCCTTCCTGTGGTGCATAATATCTATACAGAATAGAGAACGAGTCAATTATGTGACATTTGTGTAATAAAAATATGTTTAGACTTAAATAAATGAAATCTAGTTTTATTTGTGAAGAAAATCATATTCAACTTTTGGTATAACTATAAATATTTCCATTATATATGTGAATTTTGTTAGGAAATGAAATAGGCATTCCTGTTGATTAAAACTGTGGATAACATGGAACTACAATATATTATGGTAGGTAAAAAAACTGAGAAATTATTTCTGTGCATTGTAACTTATTCTAGCAATTAATATGTTGCTTAGATTGATTACTAATGTAAAAGATGAAAATCTTTTCCTCATATTTAGAAATAAATTTTCATGCAATAAAGGAGAAGTCACATATGTACAACCCTCAAAACAATCTACATATACTAAAATATTAGATTCAACTTTAAGCATTTTAATACCTTTAACACCTTAGGGTTATTTAATCCCTATTATGCCAGTGAGAAAATTAAAATTGAGACTGTCAATCTTAGCAGAATTTAATTATTGAAACACCAGAATGTCTGCCACAACCCTTTATTCATTTTCAATAAATAAAATGTAGTATATTACAATTTTTCCAGTACTACTGAAGACTGTTTCATATCAGAAATAATGGCAGAGGAAAGACAGTTGAGGAACATATTCAAAGATCATAAAAAAGTCTTCCTAACTTTTTGATGTGATGGATTTATTATCTTGATTGTGGTGATGGTTTCACAGATGTATGTATGTCAAAACTCTTAAAATTGTATACTTTAAATATGCAGTTTCTTGTATATAAATTATACCTCAATATATCTGTTAAAAAATGCTATATCCAGTAAAATAATACTTCAAATATAAAAGTGAAATGAAGACCTTCCCACACAAACAATGACTGTGAGAATTTGTTGTTGATAAATCTACCTTACAAGAAATACTAAATGAAGTTCTTCAAATTAAAATGAAATGACAGCATACCATAAATAGGAAGATATGAAAAATACCAGAAATGATAACTATATGAATTAATTAAGTCTGGTGAAGGTTGTCTGAGGCTAGAAATGGAAGAAGAGAATAATTTTTTTTTCTTTCTGTTTTTTCCTTTTACATAAATAATGTAGGGGAGATTTTTACATCAAATTTGGTGGGGAGTGCATTTTTTATTGAAGGATAGTTGACATACAATATTATATTGGTTTCAAGTATATCTACATTATTAAATGTTCACCCCAGTAAGTGTAGTTATCATCTGTCAACATACAAAGATATTACAATATTATCCACTATACTCCCTCTGCTGTACTTTCATCTCTGTAACTCATTTATATTATAATTGGAATTATGTGTTTCTTTATCCCCTTTAGGAATTCTTTTAGAGAATATCTCTTGACTACAGATTCATTTAATGAATCTTCTTCATCTAAAGATGTCTTCGTATTACCTTTACTTATGCAGGTATTTTTTCTGGATATAATGGCAGTTCTTTTTTTTTTTTTTTTTTTTTGAGAGGGCATCTCTCATATTTATTGATCAAATGGTTGTTAACAACAATAAAATTCAGTATAGGGGGGTCAATGCTCAATGTACAATCATTAATCCATCTCAAGTCTAATTCTCGTCAGTCTCCAATCTTCTGAAGCATAAGGAACAAGTTCTTACATGGTGAACGAATTCTTACATGGTGAATAAATTCTTACATGGTGAACAGTACAAGGGCATTCATCACGGAAACTTTCGGTTTTGATCACGCATTATGACCTATAAACATTCAGGTCAAATATGAATATTCGTTTGATTTTTGTACTTGATTTATATGTTGATCCCACATTTCTCCCTTTATTATTATTATTATTTTTATTTTTAATAAAATGTTGAAGTGGTAGGTAGATGCAAGATAAAGGTAGAAAACATAGTTTAGTGCTGTAAGAGGGCAAATGTAGATGATCAGATGATCAGGTGTGTGCCTATGGACTAAGTATTAATCCAGGCTAGACAAGGGCAGCAAAACATCCACGGATGCAGAAGATTTCTCTCAAAGCAGGGGGGGTGAAGTTCTGAGCCTCACCTCTGTTGATCCCCAAATTCTCACCTGATGGCCCCCCTGTGACTGTGCCTGTCTTAGGTTGTTCCTCCCTTGAGGAATCTTACCCGTCTCTGGCTAACCAGTCCTCTTCCAGAGCCATACAGGGAAATGTAAAGTTGGTAAGTGAGAGAGAAGCCATATTGTTTGAAAAGGTTAGCCTTTTACTTCTTTGCAGATTTATGCCCTGTGGCTTCTATGCCCAGCACTTGTCTCGAGGTATCTTTACCACCTGGAGGAATTATGATACTCGGTAAATTCGATATGAGGCACGAATTCTATTTAAGGGTTGTAATTAGGAAGAAAGAAGAAAAGCTACAGATGTAGCATATGGAAGGAAACATGGGAGGATAGATTATTTCTTTGACATATCTTCTTGTAGAGTACCTTAAGTATGTATAGGTTTTAAACTACTAACTAATTTGCACACACATATTAACATAATAGGAATATGGTGACATAAACAAAGCAAATCTATAATTACCATCCATCTCCAGTGAAGCCAAGAAAACCATTTAGGCACCCTAGGCATTTGTGAAAATTTGTCTATGATATGATGGATATTGTCCAACTGTACTTGAACCGTCTGAGAGAAATCAGACAAATTAAAGCAGCCCATTTCTGGGATCTGTTCACATCCCATATGTTCTTTTAACCGTAGATAGTCTATAGCCATAAGATTTTGGAGTGCTACACCTTGCACCCCTCCCAACTCCTGGTTGAGTTCCAACAGTACAGATCCGGTCAAATTCATTGTCTCACTGTATGCACATGCCAGCCTAGACATCTCCCTCTTCATTCCTATGGCATGTCCAGGAGACGGTGGGCTGGATGCAGCCACAACCGCAGCATCATCCGGATCCATGTGGAGGCTTTTGGATGATCATACCCTGGCACAAGTCCTCCAGAGAGTGCTGATGCCGGAAGCTCCTCCTCATATCGTATCTTAGTTCATTTTCTGGGTATCCAAGCTAGGCCTTGATCTTCTGCATAGAAACAAACAGACCCTTTGCCCACACTTTGACATGCCCTCTATACCACTGTGCAGAACTCATTGGAGATCAGCACACAGTAACTGCTTTTTTTTTTCTTTTTTATTAAGAAAAAGGAATATTATCAGAAAAGAGTACCTCCATAGCTGATCATCTGACACCCTTTAAGTGATCAACATTAAGGATATTTAAAGCATGCGTTGATCTTTGATTTACCAATAGTTTTATCCTATCAAGGAGTAATCCCCCTTTTCTTTCTTTCTTTCTTTATTTTTTTTTTAATTTTTAATCTCTACTTACATGAAGAATACTATGTTTACTATGCTCTCCCCTTTATCAGGTCCCCCCTAACAACCACATTACAATTACTGTCCATCAGCTTAGCAAAATGTTGTAGAGTCACTACTTGTCCTCTTTGTGTTGTGCAGCCCACCCTCCCCTTTCTCCCTCCCCCCTGCATGCTAATCTTAATACCGCTCTTCTTCTTCCCCCCCCTTATCCCTCCCTGCCCACCCATCCTCCCCAGTTCCTTTCCCTTTGGTACCTGTTAGTCCATTTTTGGGTTCTGTAATTCTGCTGCTGTTTTGTTCTTTCAGTTTTTCCTTTGTTCCTATACTCCTCAGATGAGTGAAATCATTTGGTATTTCTCTTTCTCTGCTTGGCTTATTTCACTGAGCATAATACTCTCCAGCTCCATCCATGTTGCTGTAAATGGTAGGATTTTTCCACCTCTTATGGCTGAGTAGTATTCCATTGTGTATATGTACCACATTTTCTTTTTCCATTCATCTACAGATGGACATTTTGGTTGCTTCCAATTCTTGGCTATTGTAAATAGTGCTGCGATAAACATAGGGGTGCATCTGTCTTTCTCAAACTTGATTGCTGCGTTCTTAGGGTAAATTCCTAGGAGTGAAATTCCTGAGTCAAATGGTAGGTCTGTTTTGAGCATTTTGATGAACCTCCATACTGCTTTCCACAATGGATGAACTAATTTACATTCCCACCAGCACTGTAGTAGGGTTCCCCTTTCTCCACAGCCTCACCAACATTTGTTGTTGTTTGTCTTTTGGATGGCAGCTATCCTTACTGGTGTGAGGTGATACCTCATTGTAGTTTTAATTTGCATTTCTCTGATAATTAGCGATGTGGAGCATCTTTTCATGTGTCCTCTTGGCCATCTGTATTTCTTTTATAGAGAACTGTCTGTTCAGTTCCTCTGCCCATTTTTTAATTGGGTTATTTGTTTTTTGTTTGTTGAGGCGTGTGAGCTCTTTAAATATTCTGGACGTCAAGCCTTTATCGGATGTGTCATTTTCAAATATATTCTCCCATACTGTAGGGTTCCTTTTTGTTCTATTGATGGTGTCTTTCGCTGTACAGAAACTTTTCAGCTTAATGTAGTCCCACTTCTCATTTTTGCTGTTGTTTTCCTTGCCCAGGGAGATATGTTCAAGAAGAGGTCACTCATGTTTATGTCTAAGAGGTTTTTGCCTATGTTTTTTTCCAAGAGTTTAATGGTTTCATGACTTACATTTAGGTCTTTGATCCATTTTGAGTTTACCTTTGTATATGGGGTTAGACAATGGTCCAGTTTCATTCTCCTACACGTAGCTGTCCAGTTTTGCAAGCACCATCTGTTGAAGAGACTGTCATTTCCCCATTGTATGTCCATGGCTCCTTTATCAAATATTAATTGACCATATATGTTTGGGTTAATGTCTGGAGTCTCTAATCTGTTCCACTGGTCTGTGGCTCTGTTCTTGTGCCAGTACCAAATTGTCTTGATTACTATGGCTTTGTAGTAGAGCTTGAAGTTGGGGAGTGAGATCCCCCCTACTTTATTCTTCTTTTTCAGGATTGCTTTGGCTATTCGGGGTCTTTGGTGTTTCCATATGAATTTTTGAATTATTTCTTCCAATTCATTGAAGAATGTTGCTGGTAATTTGATAGGGATTGCATCAAATCTGTATATTGCTTTGGGCAGGATGGCCATTTTGACAATATTAATTCTTCCTAGCCATGAGCATGGGATGAGTTTCCATTTATTAGTGTCCCCTTTAATTTCTCTTAAGAGTGACTTGTAGTTTTCAGGGTATAAGTCTTTCACTTCTTTGGTTAGGTTTATTCCTAGGTATTTTATTCTTTTTGATGCAATGGTGAATGGAATTGTTTTCCTGATTTCTCTTTCTATTGGTTCACTGTTAGTGTATAGGAAAGCTACAGATTTCTGTGTGTTAATTTTGTATCCTGCAACTTTGCTGTATTCCGATATCAGTTCTAGTAGTTTTGGAGTGGAGTCTTTAGGGTTTTTTATGTACAGTATCATATCATCTGCAAATAGTGACAGTTTAACTTCTTCTTTACCAATCTGGATTCCTTGTATTTCTTTGTTTTGTCTGATTGCCGTGGCTAGGACCTTCAGTACTATGTTAAATAACAGTGGGGAGAGTGGGCATCCCTGTCTGGTTCCCGATCTCAGCGGAAATGCTTTCAGCTTCTTGCTGTTCCATATAATGCGGGCTGTGGGTTTATCATATATGGCCTTTATTATGTTGAGGTACTTGCCCTCTATTCCCATTTTGCTGAGAGTTTTTATCATGAATGGATGTTGAATTTTGTCAAATGCTTTTTCAGCATCTATGGAGATGATCATGTGGTTTTTGTCTTTCTTTTTGTTGATGTGGTGGATGATGTTGATGGATTTTCGAATGTTGTACCATCCTTGCATCCCTGGGATGAATCCCACTTGGTCATGGTGTATGATCCTTTTGATATACTGTTGAATTCTGTTTGCTAATATTTTATTGAGTATTTTTGCATCTACATTCCTCAGGGATATTGGTCTGTAATTTTCTTTTTTGGTGGGGTCTTTGCCTGGTTTTGGTATTAGGGTGATGTTGGCTTCATAGAATGAGTTTGGGAGTATTCCCTCCTCTTCTATTTTTTGGAAAACTTTAAGGAGAATGGGTATCATGTCTTCTCTGTGTGTCTGATAAAATTCCGAGGTAAATCCGTCTGGCCCCGGGGTTTTGTTCTTGGGTAGTTTTTTGATTACCGTTTCAATTTCTTTGCTCGTAATTGGTTTGTTTAACTTTTGTGTTTCTTCCTTGGTCAGTCTTGGGAGGTTGTATTTTTCTAGGAAGTTGTCCATTTCTTCTAGGTTTTCCAACTTGTTGGCATATATAGGTTTTCATAGTAGTCTTTAATAATTCTTTGTATTTCTGTGGAGTCTGTCGTGATTTTTCCATTCTCATTTCTGATTATGTTGATTTGTGTTGATTCTCTTTTTCTCTTAATAATTTGTGCTAGAGGCTTATCTATTTTGTTTATTTTCTCAAAGAACCAGCTCTTGGTTTCGTTGATTTTTGCTATTGTTTTATTCTTCTCAATTTTGTTTATTTCTTCTCTGATCTTTATTATGTCCCTCCTTCTTCTGACTTTAGGCCTCATTTGTTCTTCTTTTTCCAGTTTCGATAATTGTGATGTTAGACTATTCATTTGGGATTGTTCTTCCTTCTTCAATTGTGCCTGGATTGCTATATACTTTCCTCTTAAGACTGCTTTCACTGCGTCCCACAGAGGCTAGGGCTTATTGTTGTTGTTGTCATTTGTTTCTATATATTCCTTGATCTCTATTTTGATTTGTTCATTGATCCATTGATTATTTAGTAGCATGTTGTTAAGCCTCCATGTGTTTGTGAGCCTTTTTGTTTTCTTTGTAGAATTTATTTCTAGTTTTATACCTTTGTGGTCTGAAAAATTGGTTGGTAGAATTTCAATATTTTGGAGTTTACTGAGGCTCTTTTTGTGAGCTAGTATGTGGTCTATTCTGGAGAATGTTCCATGTGCACTTGAGAAGAATGTATATCCTGTTGCTTTTGGATGTAGAGTTCTATAGATGTCTATTAGGTCCATCTGTTCTAGGGTGTTGTTCAGTGCCTCTGTGTCCTTACTTATTTTCTGCCCGGTGGATCTATCCTTCGGGGTGAGTGGTGTGTTGAAGTCTCCTCAAATGAATGCATTGCAGTCTATTTCCCTCTTTAGTTCTGTTAGTATTTGCTTCACATATGCTGGTGCTCCTGTGTTGGGTGCATATATATTTAGAATGGTTATATCCTCTTGTTGGACTGAGCCCTTTATCATTATGTAGTGTCCTTCTTTATCTCTTGTTACTTTCTTTGTTTTGAAGTCTATTTTGTCTGATATTAGTACTGCAACCCCTGCTTTCTTCTCACTGTTGTTTGCCTGAAATATGTTTTTCCATCCCTTGACTTTTAGTCTCTGCTTATCTTTGTGTTTAAGGTGAGTTTCTTGTAAGCAGCATATAGATGGGTCTTGCTTTTTTATCCATTCTATTACTCTGTGTCTTTTGATTGGTGCATTAAGTTCATTTACATTTAGGTTGACTATTGAGAGATATGTACTTATTGCCATTGCAGGCTTTAGATTCGTGGTTACCAAAGGTTCAAGGTTAGCTTTTTTAGTATCTTACTGCGTAACTTAGCTCACTTATTGAGCTGTTATATACACTGTCTGGAGATTCTTTTCTTCTCTCCCTTCTTATTCCTCCTCCTCCTTTCTTCATATGTTGTGTGTTTTGTTCTGTGCTCTTTTTAGGGGTGCTCCCATCTAGAGCAGTCCCTGTAGGATGCCCTGTAGAGGTGGTTTGTGGGAAGCAAATTCCCTCAGCTTTTGCTTGTCTGGGAATTGTTTAATCCCGCCATCATATTTAAATGATAGTCGTGCTGGATATAGTATCCTTGGTTCAAGGCCCTTCTGTTTCATTGCATTAAGTATATCATGCCATTCTCTTCTGGCCTGTAGGGTTTCTGTCGAGAAGTCTGATGTTAGCCTGATGGGTTTTCCTTTATAGGTGACCTTTTTCTCTCTAGCTGCCTTTAAAACTCTTTCCTTGTCCTTGATCCTTGCCATTTTCATTATGTGTCTTGGTGTTGTTCTCCTTGGATCCTTTCTGTTGGGTGTCCTGTGTAATTCCATGGTCTGTTTGATTATTTCCTCCCCCAGTTTGGGGAAGTTTTCAGCAATTATTTCTTCAAAGAGACTTTCTATCCCTTTTCCTCTTTCTTCTTCTTCTGGTATCCCTATAATACGAATATTATTCCTTTTGGTTTGGTCACATAGTTCTCTTAGTGTTGTTTCATTCCTGGAGATCCTTTTATCTCTCTCTATGTCAGCTTCTATACGTTCCTGTTCTCTGGCTTCTATTCCTTCAATGGCCTCTTGCATCTTATCCATTCTGCTTATAAATCCTTCCAGGGATTGTTTCCCTTCTGTGATCTCCTTCCTGACATCTGTGATCTCCCTCCAGACTTCATCTCACTGCTCTTGCTTTTTTCTCTGCATCGCATCCCATTGCTCTTGCATTTTTCTCTGCATCTCTGTCAGCATGTTCATGATTTTTATTTTGAATTCTTTTTCAGGAGGACTGGTTAGGTCTGTCTCCTTCTCAGGTGTTGTCTCTGTGATCTTTGTCTGCCTGTAGTTTTGTCTTTTCATGGTGATAGAGATCGTGTGCAGAGCTGGTACAAGTGACCACTGGAAGAGCTTCCCTTCTTGTTGGTTTGTGGCCTTCCTCATCCCCTTCACAAGGTGTTGGGTTCTTGCAGGTGTGGATGTGGTCTGGATGTTGTCCTGTGTCCTGTGGGCTCTATTTTAGGAGTATTTTTCTTTGTTATATTTTCATAGCTCTATGTGTTTTTGGGAGGAGATTTCCACTGCTCTTCTCATGCCGCCATCTTGGCTCCGCCTCCCGAAGGGAATGATTTTGAATGAACACAAAAACAACTCTTTGAAGTGACGGTAATGTTCCAAAACTGGATTATTCTGATGGTTGCACACATATATAAATTTCTAAAATTATTGAATTGTTTACTTAAATGGATGATGAATTTTATGGTAACTAAATCATACCTTAAAAAAAGCTATTTAAAAACATCAGCCTACCATATTTACAAAATTATAAGCAAAACCAAATGATCATATTAGTATATGCCTAAAGGCATTTGACATAATTCAATATGCATTAATGATAAAATCTCTCAGCAATTTAAGAATAGAAGGAAATATCCTTAACCTGACAAACATCATCAATAAAAAACTTACACCTAAACTTATACTTAAAAAAAGACTAAATAGTTTCCTCCTATGACTAGAAACCTGTCATAAATATCTGGTTTCACTCTTTTATTTAAGATTTCACTGCAAGTTCTAACCAATGTGATAAACAAGAGAAATAACGTACATACAGACTTGAAATGAAAAACTAAAACTGTTTATAGTCACCAAAGACATACTTGTTTATATAGAAAGTATCAAAGAATATACCTGAAAGTTCCTAGGAATAAACAAAAAAATTGTTAACAGAATGTAAGATCAATATACTATATTGATTTTATTTATTCTGTATATTTCAGTGGCCAATCAAAAGTGAAAATAGTTACCTTTAAATTGTTCCAAAATTTAGGTATTTTGGTCAAAATATGTGTAGGATTAGTATGCTGAAAACTACACAAAACTGACAAAATAAATAAAATACATAAATAAATGGAGATACATCATGTTCACTGATTTGAAAGCTCAATATAATTAAGATGTTAGTTCTCTAAAATTGCTCTATTGATTAAAGAAACCCCAATCAAGTGTCAGTAGGACTTCTTGCAGATGTCTACACTCTAGATATAAATTGTTTATGGAACATAAAGTTACTAGATAGTCAAAATGATTTTGAAATAGAACAAAGCTGGAAGTTTCAACATCTGATTTTTAAGTATAACTACATTAAGCTACAGTAATCAAATGAGTATAATCTTTGCAAAAGAATTGACATATAGTGTAAAACATCATAGAGTCTAGAAATAGACGGACATAAACAGTCAATTTTGACAAAGGTGCAATGGTCATTAAATGGGAAATGGAGAAATGATAGTCTTTGCAACAAAGTGTGCTACAATAAACAAATATCAATATAAAAAACTGAACATCAATATCTGCCTTTGTAGGGAAGGAAAACTTTTCCATCTTTCCATCTTCTGTTTAGATTTTCAGGGTTTGGGCTCTGTCAGTGAAACTGGCTAAAGACAGGTTAATGAGAGAAGAAGAACAGAAGTTTAATAGTAGGTGCATAGTACTTACAGGTGGGAGTACCCAGAAAGGAGTAACATGAAGAGTTGGTTAGAACTTGGATTTATCTATCATCTTAGCCTAAAACAAATGAAAATGGTTTTGGGGCTTCTGACCAGATGCAACAAGTTATGTGAAGGTAACCAGGAAAATAATGGTAAACAAATATTGTTTAGTAAGGTTTGTTTTGCAGCTTTAAGTTAGTGTTTTCTCCATTGGTAAGAGTTGTTGTGAGTCCTTCTTTTCACACTCCTCTTCATCATAGACATTTCTACAACTGGAAATTTCCTTAAGAGATGTAAATTTATATAAAGGAAAATCTTTGCTGTTTTCAGAACTTTTCCTGTGTCAGCTGGCTCTCAGTGGTCTTTAGCTCAAAATAAACAATATGCCAAAGAGGCTTATTTTGGGATGGCATATTCTGATACCTTTCACCTTATACTTTATATAAAAATAATTCAAAATGAATAAAGATGCAAATGTAAATGTAAGACTACAATGTTCTTAGAAGAAAGCTAAAGAAAAGATCTTCATGACCTCAGTTTATCCTACCTGTTCTTTGTTAAAGCATCAAAAGTGTGCTTGGTTAAAGAAAATGATAATTGGGCTTCATCAAAATTAAAAATTTTTGCTCTGAGAAAGACACTGTTAAGAGAAAAAAGAGATAAGCTAAAGAAAATATTTTCTCTGTATTTGTTGAAGGACAATGTGTTAGATAGTTGAATGATAAATCACCCCTGAAGCTACACTGACAACAAATATGCCCATAAAAGATGCCCAACATCATTCATCAAGGAAAAGTACAGATTAAAACCTCCATGCTGTAGTGCTGCACAACTATTAAAGTGGCTAATTATTTTTAATGACAATAATAAGTGTTGAGAATCTGAGCAAATGCAACTCTCATACATTGATAGAGAGAATGCAAAATAATATTTCTGATAAACAAACATACTCTTACCACATGACTTGGCAATTACATTCCCAAGTAGTTACTCAGAGAAATAAAATATTTTGGTGACAAAAATACCCTGCAAATAAATGTTCATAGCAGTGTTATTTATAATTGTCAAAACCTAGAAACTACGGGTATATACTCATTCAACGGTGCAGTGCTTAAGAATTAAAAGCAAAATGCTGTTACATTTGAATCTCAAATGCATTATGCTTCCTGAAACAGCCTGAATCAAAAGGTTACATACTTTATCATACTGTATTTTCATTTATACTACATTCTGGAAAAATTAAAGCTATCAAAAAGGAAAATAATTAGTGGCAGCCATGGCTTGAGATTTGAGGAAAATGGAAATTTCTGTAGTAAGGAAACTCTTCTGCATCCAAGCATGTTTGTGATTACATGAATGCGTAAATACCTACATACATATATATGAGGCCTGAATTGTAAGCTACCTCTGAGAGTTATTCATTTCCCCTGGGTATCTCTCATGTATAGCTATGATGGACATTTTAATAAACTTGTTTTCTCTTGTTAATCTGTCCTTTACTATAGGGGCCTGAGAACTTAGACGGGTAGAAGGAAAATCATTCTTTCCCCCCTTAGAATAGCAAATATTTCTCTGCTTAGAATGGAAAGATCATATAAAGAGTGTATTTTACATGTAACTTAATTTTTTCCTATTTATTTTAAGAGCTGGTAATTGTGCTGATCAGTCTCAGCCCAAGAAACAGACTGGATATGTAGACAGGGAATGAATGACCTAGAAGTATTCCTAGAAGCAGAAAATATATGCTCCAAGTAGGTCACACACAGATATGGCACACATGGCATAGGTTCATCAGCCTGGAACTGGCTGGCTAATGTGAATCGATTCAGAATGGGTAAACAAACACATGGGCTTGAATTTAAATGTGAGCACAGTTAGCAAAAATGTTTCAGGTTGAAGAAGGCACAGAGGAGATTCCAAGAGAGAAGAACTGATAATAAGAATTGGGTAAGAAAAAGGAACATAGCAGAAAAAAAAGGAGCATGATTATAGTCATACAATATTCTCTACAAAATTTGTATGGGTGTGCCACTATTGCAATCATTTTCTATTCCCAGGTGCTTCACTTATGAAGCCTAAAGATTCTCATCTAACCTCCAATACTCGTTATTTCTGTGCCTTCCTTGTCTATGTGTTGGCAGAGTGGTACTAACAGTTATATGCTTATCAACAGGAACAATCTTAATCTTCTCCCCTGGTTCTAGGTAGGTTAATAGTAGGTGAATAGCACTTACAGGTGGGAGTAGCCAGAAAGGACTAACATGAAGAATTGGTTAGAACTCCGTAAGTTTCACCATAAGATCAGTGCTGCAAGCATTTTCACTGTATAACTAATTGGCTGCAAGGCAGTTTTGCTGTAAAAGATAATCACGAAAAGTAAAAGAGGGACATTCATTAAAAAGACATAATGAATGGTGAAAAATTAATAACAATATAGAAAAGACTTGAAAAATTCAAAATATTTGAAAACATTTAAAATGTATGTAGATCCATGGCAATACTGTGCAAATACCTGATTTTGTTTTGTGGATTATACCTAAGCACTTGTCTTCAAAATCTTTCATTTCATATTACACATTGTCTTTTGCTTGATGATGCATCTTCTGATTCATCATCATACATTTTCTTCTTTTGCTGAGATATCTCCTTCATTAAAAGAGGTATCAGTTTCCAAAAACTAGGATGCATATTTATAACTAAGCTTTGCATTGGGAAATGCTTCTACACTGTTATTTTCTCTTGGCATATTGTCATATGTCTGTTGATAGACAACGTTCCAAAGATCCATGGGAAATGTGAATTCAAAACTCTGTGCCACTGTATAGACAATTTTGAGGGCTAAGATTTATATAATATAAAAATGGGAGTATTGCATCAATGGAGAATTGAAACTGAACTGTCATCACTTCACGAAACTAAACTGTCAAAGCAAACTGTCAACCAGTTTTTTTTTTCTTTTACAGTAAGATTGCCTTATGGTCAATTACTTATGGAGAAAAATGTTTGCAGTGAAAATGCTTTTGTTGCAAAGATGTCTTTGGCAAAAGACACTTCCAGTGAAAATACCAGACATGCTGTCCTCCATAACCTTCAAAAAATAAAATGTTACAGTGTGTGACCCTATATTTCAAGTTGCTAGTGTCTTTAAGGGTTTGTACTTGTTTCATTGTTGTTGTTCACCTATTTTGGGAATAAATGAAGAAATGATTATAAAATAACAGTAAATATTTTTAAATAGAATAAAATTTTTAAATAGGTGAGTGAACTGGATTTTCTTATTTATTTATTTCCTATGTATGGGATATTAAATAGTTCTTTCAGTTTAGTATAATGGCTTTCCTTAAATATACTTAAAAATTTAACCAGATTACAGAAGGTCTTTAGAAAATGCATAACAGCAATTTTACTAAATGATAACATGATGAAAGATAATGAGTGCTTGCAAAAGCATTAGTTTGAAAACTATGAGAACCAAGATTTATTCAGATATTATTTGATATCAATTTAATAAACATTTTTAATTTTTTGCCAACCTTTTTAATTTGCATTTAGGATTAAAGGAAGCCAAAAAAATATGGGCATTATGTAGATATACTGTAGTTGATCAAGAAAAGTCATTTAAATATTTACATAATTGATTATTTAAAATATTAAATATATTCTTGCAATTATTTCCTTTGGTCAAAAACCACATCTGGTTGATTTTTATCTGTTTTGGTCACAATACAATTGGTCATAGTATCAATTCTAATCAAATGTCAAAATTTTATGTGTACAGTTATAATTTCTCTAATAAAAGTCATAGACATATACCTAAATAATTCATATTTATGAAAAGGTTTTTGAATGTTACAGTAATTTTAAAACACATACACTCCACCATTGAAAATAATTTATGTCTTTCTGAAGCATTTGCAATCTACCTAGGAGCACAAAGCTAGGTCTTGACTAATTTGAACAATACTGGAATGAAAACACATTTATTCAAGTGAGAACAAATAAAAGAAACAGCATGATTAATTTAGGATATACAATAGCTAAGTAACAGTTTATAATAGAATTGTAGATATAATGCCTATGAAGCTGTTGGCTCATTAGTCTGTCAGGGAATGAAAAGATAAAGGCTGTTGAAATTCCTTGTACATTATATTCTAACTTCAAATATTTCAAGCCCTTTACAGACTATTTAATCCATTGGTTCATTCACTAAATTCTCTGGTTTTCAAGCTCAAAACCGCAATTATTTTGTATGTGCCCATGCCAAAGTTTAATATCCTTTAATTTGTTATTCTCTTATCTGGTTTATTGGCACTCACCCTCCATCTTCTATCTCAAATATGTTGAGTATGTGAACAAGTACTAAATAGGAAGAATAAGTATTGAATGATTTGTGGATCTTTAGAGTAGTAAACAAATGTCTAAAATAAAGAAAAGGTAGAAGAGAGTGTGATTGAAAAGGTAAGTATCAATATTATGAGTAAACTGAATTTCCACCTGTCTGATTTTGCTGGTTTGTAGGCCACCATAGTTTTAAAGCAAAATACGTATTAAATAAGTCTTTAAATTTTTAAGCATGTTCTAATAAAAATGGAAGGTAAAAGCCTCTCTGGTTAGTAAAGCTACACAACTCTCTATAGTCTATGTCCTTCCATTTCCCAAATTTTATGTTAATGTCTACTCAGTAAGAGTATGACTTTGAAAGCCCTGCAAACCATACCATTGGTTGAAGAGGAGCAGGATCATATATGTGCTATGAGAAAAACCACTTTCTTTCCTTATAATTTTAGAGCTTGCTGATAGCTATAATGACAATTGTATTTAGTTAACTTGTATTCAGTATTTGACAAGTTATAAAGTGCTTTTAATTTTCTCATTTATTTTTCACAACAGCATTGTATATAAAGTGCTGGAAATATTCCTTTCCAGATTAAGTAGCAAAAGATCAGAAGAACTATATGGCATTCCCAAGGTCACACAGCAATAATTCAGGGACTTAGGCTTTCTAAAACTTGGAACAATGGAATGAAGAAGCTATACTCAAAATGATAAACACTAGATGAAATACTATCTCTCTATAGCTGTGTTAAAAATTATTCTTTTCTATAACTATTTATATAAGCAACTCCTTATGAGACAGCGTGTTAAGACCATGTCTTTGTGATCCAGCTCACCCACACATATAACCAAATAAGAACTGTTCAGTCTTCTGATCAAGACAGCAATTCAAGTTGATATTCCACATGTCACAACAATGGAATGTAAAAAATTAAAAGAGAAAAACATTTAAAATGGTATAAATAAGATTAAAAGTTAAACATTTATCATAATTTTCTGAGTTTCTTAAAGCAGTTAATAATAAAAGGCTGAACAGAATTAACTGGCCAAGTAAGGTAAGAAGATTAATTTTAATGATAAATAAGCATCGTCATTTCCTTATGGGAAAACAAAACATAGAAAACACAGTCTGTTTTTCACTGATGATGGTCAGAGACAGGAGACAAGCATCATGAATAATTTTCAAAAAAAGCTGAGATATAAACAGTACAGTAAGAATAAAAAGGACTCCATCTTAAAGCTAAGATTCCATTTTAAAAACCCGGAAGTTGGGAAGTAATATCCCTAATATATTCTTTAGCAAACAGGCAGTAAGTCAGTCCACTCTGGGGGCAGGGCTATTGGTCTTGATTGGTATGTTACCAGGGAGAAGCTATTCTGGACAGGAAGTGACCAATTTCTGGTGTAAAGTTAATTTTGCAGAATTACCTGGAGGACTGATAATAGAAAAGACTTAATGTCTCTCACCAGAGATAAGCCTTTTGAGACGACTTTATAAATCTATATGCCCTGGTTTTTTGAAAAATTCTTAAAAGAAGGAACACCCAGTCTTTCATCTCGCCTCTTCTCTGAGGACACCGAATTTTTTCTCTCTCTCTTTTTTCTTTTTTTTATTAAGACAAAGGAATATTATCAGAAAAGTGTACCTCCGTAGCCGATCATCTGACACCCTTTAAGTGATCAAAATTAAGGATATTTAAAGCATGTGTTAATCTTTGATTTACCATTAGTTTTATCCTATCAAGGAGTAATCCCCCTTTTCTTTCTTTCTTTCTTTCTTTTTTAATCTTTAATCTACACTTACATGAAGTATACTATGTTTACTATGCTCTGCCCTATACCAGGTCCCCCCTATAAACCACATTACAGTCACTGTCCATCAGCATAGCAAAATGTTGTAGAATCACTACTTGTCCTCTCTGTGTTGTACAGCCCTCCCCTTTCTCCCTCCCCCCTCATGTCTGCTAATCTTAATACCCCCTTTCTTCTTCCCCCCCCCCCCCCCGTTATCCCTCCCTGCACACCCATCCTCCCCAGTCCCTTTCCCTTTGGTACCTGTTAGTCCATTTTTGGGTTCTGTAATTCTGCTGCTGTTTTGTTCCTTCAGTTTTTCCTTTGTTCTTATACTCCTCAGATGAGTGAAATCATTTGGTATTTCTCTTTCTCTCCTTGGCTTATTTCACTGAGCATAACACCCTCCAGCTCCATTCATGTTGCTGCAAATGGTAGGATTTGCCCTTTTCTTATGGCTGAGTAGTATTCCATTGTGTATATGTACCACATCTTCTTTATCCATTCATCTACTGATGTACATTTAGGTTGCTTCCAATTCTTGGCTATTGTAAATAGTGCTGCGATAAACATAGGGGAGCATCTGTCTTTCTCAAACTTAATTGCTGCGTTCTTAGGGTAAATTCCTAGGAATGAAATTCCTGGGTCAAATGGTAGGTCTGTTTTGAGCATTTTGATGAACCTCCATACTGCTTCCACAATGGTTGAACTACTTTACATTCCCACCAGCAGTGTAGGAGGGTTCCCCTTTCTCCACAGCCTCGCCAACGTTTGTTGTTGTTTGTCTTTGGGATGGCAGCCATCCTTACTAGTGTGAGGTGATACCTCATTGTAGTTTTAATTTGCATTTATCTGATAATTAGCAATGTGGAGCATTTTTTCATGTGCCTGTTGGTCATCTGTATTTCTTTTTTGGAGAACTGTCTGTTCAGTTCCTCTGCCCATTTTTTAATTGGGTATTCATTTTTTGTTTGTTGAGGCATGTGAGCTCTTTATATATTCTGGACATCAAGCCTTTATCGGATCTGTCATTTTCAAATATATTCTCCCATACTGTAGGGTTCCTTTTTGTTCTATTGATGGTGTCTTTCACTGTACAGAAGCTTTTCAGCTTAATATAGTCCCACTTGTTCATTTTTGCTGTTGTTTTCCTTGCCCAGGGAGATATGTTCAAGAAGAGGTCACTCATGTTTATGTCTAAGAGGTTTTTGCCTATGTTTTTTTCCAAGAGCTTAATGGTTTCATGACTTACATTCAGGTCTTTGATCCATTTTGAATTTACTTTTGTATATGGGGTTAGACAATGGTCCAGTTTCATTCTCTTACATGTAGCTGTCCAGTTTTGCCAGCTCCATCTGTTGAAGAGACTGTCATTTTGCCATTGTATGTCCATGGCTCCTTTATCAAATATTTATTGACCATATATGTTTGGGTTAATTTCTGGAGTCTCTGCTATGTTCCACTGGTCTGTGGCTGTGTTCTTGTGCCAGTACCAAATTGTCTTGATTACTATGGCTTTGTAGTAGAGCTTGAAGTTGGGGAGTGAGATCCCCCCTACTTTATTCTTCTTTTTCAGGATTGCTTTGGCTATTCGGGGTCTTTGGTGTTTCCATATGAATTTTTGAATTATTTGTTCCAGCTCATTGAAGAATGTTGCTGGTAATTTGATAGGGATTGCATCAAATCTGTATATTGCTTTGGGCAGATTGGCCTTTTTGACGATATTAATTCTTCCTAGCCATGAGAATGGGATGAGTTTCCATTTGTTAGTGTCCCCTTTAATTTCTCTTAAGAGTGACTTGTAGTTTTCAGGGTATAAGTCTTTCACTTCTTTGGTTAGGTTTATTCCTAGGTATTTTATTCTTTTTGATGCAATGGTGAATGGAATTGTTTTCCTGATTTCTCTTTCTATTGGTTCACTGTTAGTGTATAGGAAAGCTACAGATTTCTGTGTGTTAATTTTGTATCCTGCAACTTTGCTGTATTCCGATATCAGTTCTAGTAGTTTTGGAGTGGAGTCTTTAGGGTTTTTTATGTACAGTATCATATCATCTGCAAATAGTGACAGTTTAACTTCTTCTTTACCAATCTGGATTCCTTGTATTTCTTTGTTTTGTCTGATTGCCATGGCTAGGACCTCCAGTACTATGTTAAATAACAGTGGGGAGAGTGGGCATCCCTGTCTGGTTCCCGATCTCAGAGGAAATGCTTTCAGCTTCTCGCTGTTCAGTATAATGCTGGCTGTGGGTTTATCATATATGGCCTTTATTATGTTGAGGTACTTGCCCTCTATTCCCATTTTGCTGAGAGTTTTTATCATGAATGGATGTTGAATTTTGTCAAATGCTTTTTCAGCATCTATGGAGATGATCATGTGGTTTTTGTCTTTCTTTTTGTTGATGTGGTGGATGATGTTGATGGATTTTCGAATGTTGTACCATCCTTGCATCCCTGGTATGAATCCCACTTGGTCATGGTGTATGATCCTTTTGATATACTGTTGAATTCTGTTTGCTAATATTTTATTGAGTATTTTTGCATCTACATTCATCAGGGATATTGGTCTGTAATTTTCTTTTTTGGTGGGGTCTTTGCCTGGTTTTGGTATTAGGGTGATGTTGGCTTCATAGAATGAGTTTGGGAGTATTCCCTCCTCTTCTATTTTTTGGAAAACTTTAAGGAGAATGGGTATCATGTCTTCTCTGTGTGTCTGATAAAATTCCGAGGTAAATCCGTCTGGCCCCGGGGTTTTGTTCTTGGGTAGTTTTTTGATTACCGTTTCAATTTCTTTGCTCGTAATTGGTTTGTTTAACTTTTGTGTTTCTTCCTTGGTCAGTCTTGAGAGGTTGTATTTTTCTAGGAAGTTGTCCATTTCTTCTAGGTTTTCCAACTTGTTGGCATATATAGGTTTTCATAGTAGTCTTTAATAATTCTTTGTATTTCTGTGGAGTCTGTCGTGATTTTTCCATTCTCATTTCTGATTATGTTGATTTGTGTTGATTCTCTTTTTCTCTTAATAATTTGTGCTAGAGGCTTATCTATTTTGTTTATTTTCTCAAAGAACCAGCTCTTGGTTTCGTTGATTTTTGCTATTGTTTTATTCTTCTCAATTTTGTTTATTTCTTCTCTGATCTTTATTATGTCCCTCCTTCTTCTGACTTTAGGCCTCATTTGTTCTTCTTTTTCCAGTTTCGATAATTGTGATGTTAGATTATTCATTTGGGATTGTTCTTCCTTCTTCAAGTGTGCCTGGATCGCTATATACTTTCCTCTTAAGACTGCTTTCACTGCGTCCCACAGAAGTTGGGGCTTATTGTTGTTGTTGTCATTTGTTTCTATATATTCCTTGATCTCTATTTTGATTTGTTTATTGATCCATTGATTATTTAGTAGCATGTTGTTAAGCCTCCATGTGTTTGTGAGCCTTTTTGTTTTCTTTGTAGAATTTATTTCTAGTTTTATACCTTTGTGGTCTGAAAAATTGGTTGGTAGAATTTCAATATTTTGGAGTTTACTGAGGCTCTTTTTGTGAGCTAGTATGTGGTCTATTTTGGAGAATGTTCCATGTGCACTTGAGAAGAATGTGTATTCTGTTGCTTTTGGATGTAGAGTTCTATAGATGTCTATTAGGTCCATCTGTTCTAGTGTGTTGTTCAGTGCCTGTGTGTCCTTACTTATTTTCTGCCCAGTGGATCTGTCCTTTGGGGTGAGTGGTGTGTTGAAGTCTCCTAAGATGAATGCATTGCAGTCTATTTCCCTCTTTAGTTCTGTTTGTATTTGTTTCACATATGCTGGTGCTCCTGTGTTGGGTGCATATATATTTAGAATGGTTATATCCTCTTGTTGTACTGAGCCCTTTATCATTATGTAGTGTCCTTCTTTATCTCTTGTTACTTTCTTTGTTTTGAATCTATTTTGTCTGATATTAGTACTGCAACCCCTGTTTTCTTCTCACTGTTGTTTGTCTGAAATATGTTTTTCCGTCCCTTGACTTTTAGTCTGTGCATGTCTTTCGGTTTGAGTGAGTTTCTTGTAAGAAGCATATAGATGGGTCTTCCTTTTTTATCCATTCTATTACTCTGTGTCTTTTGATTGGTGCATTAAGTCCATTTACATTTAGGGTGACTATTGAGAGATATGTACTTATTGCCATTGCAGGCTTTAAATTCGGGTTCCCAAAGGTTCAGAGTTAGCCTCTTTAGTATCTTACTGCCTAACTTAGCACGCTTATTGAGCTGTTATATACACTGGAGATTCTTTTCTTCTCTCCCTTCTTATTCCTCCTCCTCCATTCTTCATATGTTGTGTGTTTTGTTCTGTGCTTTTTTTAGGAGTGCTCCCATCTGGAGCAGTCCCTGTAGGATGCTCTGTAGCGGTGGTTTGTGGGAAGCAAATTCCCTCAGCTTTTGCTTGTCTGGGAATTGTTTAATTCCGCCATCATATTTAAATGATATTCATGCTGGATACAGTATCCTTGGTTCAAGGCCCTTCTGTTCATTGCATTAAATATATCATGCCATTCTCTTCTGGCCTGTAGGGTTTCTGTCGAGAAGTCTGATGTTAGCCTGATGGGTTTTCCTTTATAGGTGACCTTTTTCTCTCTAGCTGCCTTTAAAACTCTTTCCTTGTCCTTGATCCTTGCCATTTTAATTATTATGTGTCTTGGTGTTGTCCTCCTTGGATCCTTTCTGTTGGAGGTTCTGTATATTTCTGTGGTCTGTTTGATTATTTCCTCCCCCAGTTTGGGGAAGTTTTCAGCAATTATTTCTTCAAAGAGACTTTCTATCCCTTTTCCTCTCTCTTTTTCTTCTGGTACCCCTATAATACGGATATTATTCCTTTTGGATTGGTCACATTTGGTCACATAGTTCTCTTAGTATTGTTTTGTTCCTGAAGATCCTTTTATCTCTCTCTATGTCAGCTTCTATATGTTCCTGTTCTCTGGTTTCTATTCCTTGAATGGCCTCTTGCATCTTATCAATTCTGCTTATAAATCCTTCCAGGGTTTGTTTCACTTCTGTGATCTCCTTCCTGACATCTGTGATCTCCCTCTGGACTTCATCCCATTGCTCTTGCATTTTTCTCTGCATCTCATCCCATTGCTCTTGCATTTTTCTCTGCATCTCTGTCAGCAGGTTCATGATTTTTATTTTGAGTTCTTTCTCAGGAAGACTGGTTAGGTCTGTCTCCTTCTCAGGTGTTGTCTCTGTGACCTTTGTCTGCCTGTGGTTTTGCCTTTTCATGGTGATAGAAATAGTTTGCTGTGGTTTTACGAGTGACAGCTGGAAGAGCTTTCCTTCTTGTTGGTTTGTGACCTTCCTTTCCTGGGAGAGTAGCAACCTCTAGTGGCTTGTGCTTGGCAGCTGTGCGCAGACAGAGCTTCTGCTTCCTGCCCGGTTGCTATGGAGTTTATCTCCGCTGTTGCTGTGGGCGTGACCTGGCTCGGGCCCCTTCCCGAGGTGCTGGGTTCTCGCTGGTGTGGATGTGGTCTGGATGTTGTTCTGTGTCCTCTGTCTCTATTTTAGGAAGAGTTTTTTTATATTTTCATAGATAAATGTGGTTTGCGGAGGAGATTTCTGTTGCTCTACTCACTCCACCATCTTGTCTCCGCTTCCCTTTTCTCTCTTTAAGTGCATAACTTTAAATAAAGCTTTCTCACTCCTCAACTTAATTGCGTTTTGTCTCTGTGCTTTTCCAGAGGTAAGCGTCTTTGTTACTTTGCTATTTCATTCTATTTCTATGTCTTAGTCTCCGTTTTCCTCCTGGTAAGTAGGGAGAGGCTGTTGAGAGCCCTGATTTGGGCTTGCAAGTTCCCGGGCCTGGGTGACCCGGAGGGAACTTGGGTTGCAGTAGCCTGCCTGAAAACCTCCCTTCTTTGGGAAGTTCTCAGGTCATAATCTCACCCCATCCCTTACTCTATGGCTCCCCAAACCCTGGGATGGTAGGAGCAAGTCCCCACGCAGTGTTACCAGGACGCCACGTGACCCTGGTTTTAAGAGATCGCAAGCTAACCTGCCCTATACCAAGAAAATGTTCAGCAAATTTTCTCTTTCCTTCCTCACTTTCCTGTTCTCAGGGGCCTACAAGGCAGCTACCATTCCCTGCTACTCTGGCTTTAATGAATTCCTTCCTTATCTACTCATCTGACCTGTCTGTGAATTCCTTGTCACTCAGAGTCAAGAAACCTCCCCTGTCTAGGCTGAGGTTTTACCTGGTACCCAGGGAGAGATGTCCCCAGTGGCAGCTGTCTAACAACATCGTCAAAAACAAATGCAAAGGCACTTAAACAGTAAACTTACATAATAAACCCCAAACAATGAAAATTTGGTAAAACCGATTAAAATATACAAACAGGCATTTATGTTTAAGTTGATTATAAATTAAGTAATTGAAACTGCTTAATGAGAGAAGGAAACTTTACTTCATTAGGCAAATGCTCAGAATGTATTGCCATAAATTTAGGAATCCCACTGACTGATAGAGAAGGTTAGATTATGGGTGAAATAAACCAGATAAATTTCTAGAACCTCCACTTTGCAGGCTGGGCTCTAATGGGTGTGGAAAGCCACTTCACACAATGTCCTAAGATGAATGCAGACTGAATTTCAGAAGGAATTAATTTCTATGGAGATCTAATTTGGTGTGAGGAGACATGATAGACTTGTGGGGCGAAGTAATTATTAATGTCAGGTGGATTGCTAGGAGAATATCTGTTCAAAGTCCATTTGTATGAGCTAAAATTGTTTACCAGGACATTGGGCTGTTTCTGGAGACATGGATAACTATGTCTCCAGATGTTCCAGTAAAAAAAAAAAAATCTCAGGTACTCCAGGTAAAAAATAAATCAGTGTTAGGACAAACCTAGGACCCACTAATATAGAAGCTGATACAGACTAAACTCAGACTGGCTGAGCTTCATATCAGAAATAATCAAAGTTTCTAGGTAAAAAGCACTAGAGAAGGATACATTGAAGTTACATATGTATAATTTCATTATATCATTTATAAATCTATTTTCTCTTTCATTTAATCACAATTTTTCATGCTATTATCAAAAAATATTTCATCTGATATATTTTTCTATAAATTATAAATTGGCTGAAGTAAAATAAGATGTTCCTACATTTCTAAATAGTTATGTCATTCTTATTTAAATCACCAATAAACTAATTAAATACTGCCTAGTAATGATTACAATGATGATGATGATGGTGATCATTCAGGAAGCAAGGCAAAATAAAATAAAGTAAAAAGCATTTTTAAAGAGGATATAAGTATAAATAGATTTGATATTTATGTTTTTTTGAAAGAAGCAGATATACTTAGTTTTCTAAAAGTTGTGTGCATTGCAAATGAAAACATTATAAATTTATTCTGTGATCTTTATAGTACATGAACAACTTTGTTCATTTTTTTACCAGTGTATATAAACACATATTTATATAAAGACATACTCTTAACTTCCTCCATATTCCCTCTTATAGGTAGGTGAAAAGCATTATTTTCCTAGTAAGGATTTACTCAAATCACACTTATCTGCCTGAATGGAAGACAGAAGTAGCACAGATAGTCCTAAACAAAAGAAATATGAAAACCACATATACTGACTTTTCAATCTATTGTGAGTTATGTGTAGAACATTATAGCTTGCTACTAATGCTACATTTAAGAGGGTGTTAAAATAGGTTTATATTCTTGAAGCATGCACTAAAGGGTGAAGGGGAAATATAGAAAAGAAACTTGGTTTGTGGTGACAGAAGTCTTCCTGACATTAAGTGTATGACATAAATCATGTCCTTACTAGATAATCAATGAGAAAAATTGACTGTCTTACTGCAGTTCAGCATTTAAGACAGGCACGTGAAGCCAATTATTTGCTCTTTAATTTATTTGCAACATAGTTGAATTCTTGGAATATTCTACCATAAAATGGTACCAAAAAAATGTACCATTATAGTACATGTCTTACCACAAAGGAGTGATAGGCATGGTGCAAAGTAGTAATTATTTCAGTATTGTTTTGAGACCAGTTCTTCACCCTATCAAAATTCCCATTCTTTCAAGACAACTTACCTGATCTTATACAGGCATGAAATAAGATACTAAAACAACAAGGTCCTATTAAGGCCTGAATGACCAAGTCTTTTATATGTCCTGAATACTCTCACATATTTGCATTTTCAAAAAGAAATACTGTCATGTGTATATTTTATGATCAGTAGAATTTTAATCATAGAAGAAAAGCACAATGAACAATTTTATCCTGTGTGTAATGTTTAGAGTAGATGTGGATAGGACATCCTTACATTGTCTCTTACATTTTTTAGCATATGTAGACAATAACTCTACAGCTAAAGCAAGAGTTGAAATCATATTCCATTTCTCTGTTTCACTAACTAAAATCAGAGTACTATGCTATTTCTTTTTTCTTTCTCCCTTTTCCTTATTTTTTTACTTTCCTTATTTCAAATGCTGTTTGTGGGATCAACATTGTCTCATTACATAGCTTTAGTACTTGGGGTCTAGTATGAATTCTATCCTCTGCACAATGCCTGAATGAATGCCAGTTGCAACCACTTAATAATAAAGCAGAATCATTAGAAGAAAAGCAAACATAGAGTTTTACTTCACCCAGAGAGTTTAGGAAATTTTTATTGATCTGTTTCTGAACAAGGCTAAGAGGATTGCATTATTTATCTAGCATTGATGTTACCATCCCAGATAAGCAAGAGTCCTATCCATTTTTAACTTTTATGATGAATTCACCTTGGACTTGAATACATCTATTAAACAACCATGGCTAATGTTACATCACTGTATGTGTAATAAAATTCTACAGAGAGAGAAAGGAAAAATATATGCAGCTGATATCTGAAGAATTATGGAACAGAACTAAAATCCTCTCAGGAATTTTCAAACATTACTGAATTTACCATTTTTCATTTAAAAGCCAAGAAAGAAAACACACACACATGCATGCATACACACAGGTAAACATTTTTGTACAGGTATCTCCCACACGTTTTCAAGTTCTCTCTCTCTAATTGAAGTTTGTAAAATGGCATCCCACCTTAGCATTTAAGAAGAGATATTGCTAGCAGAAGGAGAAAGTGATTTCTTGAGATAAACTCATGTGAATAGGGACTTCAGATTGGTATTCAATGCTCTTTGTCAACTGTGTTTCTAGGTGACTTCTAACCTGGTTGTTTTCTTAGTTTAAGAAGAAAAATAGAACCTTTGGGGAAAAAAAAAGAAGGCAGAGGCTTACAGCAGTGATTTCTGGTGGCTGAGATTTAGTGAAGGTAAAAACCTATCCTAAACCCTTTTTTTTTATAGGAAAGGAAATAAAACAGAGAGTGAAGTCATTTTTCCCAAAATTAACATGCAGATGTTTCCTAACAGAGTTTGGAAGAGAACCAGTTCTCTGTCCACTTATGAAGGCTCCAGATCTGTATTTTGATTATAACTAAAAGATGAGAGAGATTCATAGAATTATTGATGCAGATGCTAATTACTGACAACAAATGGCCTCCCAGGCATGCACTGTGGTGAGCACCATTATTCCATAGAATAAGGCTACATTCTCACTCTCCATTTTAGGTGATAGCACTAAGGACTGGAGGGCATTGACTAGACCCAAACATTTAAATGTTGATACTATGAAACATAACTTTTCTCTGTGGTTTCTTTTAAAAGTATTACACTTCCTAGACCCCATTGTGCCCTTCCTTTCATTTCCTTTCCATATTGGAAAACAAGAAATGTCACTTTGTTCAAAGAATTCACAGTTTGCTTGGGAGCAAAACAGCAAACAGATAAATAGCAATCCAAAGCAGTAAAGAGCTCTAAGTAGAGTAAGAAAAGTTTCTTTGAGAGTATAGATGATAGTTGCTTAGTTCTTAAGGGAATTGAGGTTTCACAAAGGAAGTGACTTGTGAGCTGGGACTTGACCGTTCAATAGAATTTTGCCAGTGATGGAGAGCAAAGCAGACAGCAAGGGTAGTGCTGTTGAGGGAGCTCAAGGCTAGAAGCAAATAAGCCCAATCGGCACAATTGGTGGCTATTGTTTGTTCTCATGGCTTCTGCTACATGATTTATCATTAAATCTTAAAGCACATCAAATCATAAGTAAAAGTGTGACTTCCAAAGATGTCAATGCATATTCCCTGTCCTTCAAGAATAAACTAGTAGCAAGAAAAGATCCTTGAGGCAGAACAGAGGGAACTAAAGTCTCTTTTATGTACGATGGGGCATGTTTCTTTCTTTGACAGGTAGAACGTACCTCAGCAATAGAGGTCCCAAAAGGAAATGACTTCCATTCTCCACACTGACGAGGAACTTGTCTTTATTGGCCTCTACAGCACTTAGTACACTGTGGATGTTTAATTAATGAAAGCCTCTCTCACTATAGTGAATAATGTTGAATTCTAACATCCAGGCTTACCTCTTGCTTTTCCTACAAAGGAAATTTAGAGCTTCCTCTCAAGTGCAAAGTCAAGTGACAAGTTGGAATTCTCTTCCTTCAAATGCAGGGTCAATTACATTTAACAAAAGGTTATTACTTTTAAATCATCTAGTTTAGTGGCTTCTAATCTGGTGACTTTCTCATTGTTAAAAATTATAACCTGATTCGTTTATTCTAGGCCAACTACAATCTGTAGGTAAATGTGAATTTCAAGATTATTAAACAGGACTCCCTTACTATGTTTGTCACAAGAACATTCATGATTTGGCATTTATCCTTAGTCAACATTGGAACATTTTCTACATTTAATAGACTTCCAAAGTTTTATCCTTGAAAGAAAACCTTGACTATCACCTTTAAAAATATGTTTCTAGTACTAAATGAGGTTGGTTCTACCCTAATATTGAGCTATATTACTGTTTAGAATTTTAAATGAGAATCAGTGAAAGAAATTAATTCTATACTAGATCATTTTTCTTATCATACTGTTAGTGTAGGTTTAAAAAAGGTGAATCCTGAATAGCAAATAGTGATGCTATTGGACTTTTAAAAAAACCCGAAGATTCCCACACAGAACTGAAAGATCCACATATGTGACCTAGAACTACATGACATTACATTGTTGTAACCAGTCATTATGAGGTAGTGATCATTAATAACAGTACATAGTAAAACATGTATAGACACATACACATATGTACCAAATGGTTTACATTATTAACCAATTACAAAGTGTTTGAAACATAAACATGTTTCATTTTAAAACTGCAATTGTGAGATATTTCAAAAAGAGAAAACGGGAACAAAAATTCAACAACAAAAACAGAAATAGAAATCTCCAAGTAATATTGATATTGACCCAACATCTCTTAATATTTTCTTAGCAAAACGTAGGCTAGTTATAATAATTGAACAGAATGAAGCCCAAGTCTCAGTTATACTTGGACATATTTTTCAGAAGTTGTGGCTGCATGTAACTTACAGTCTCTAAGAGTAAGATGAGTCCATTTTTTAAACCTTGATCTGATCAATTCATTTAGAATTTAATGTTTCTGTCACTTCCTGATATAATGTCAACATTTTCATTTCACTGAGTTTCCTACCTAAAAGAAGTATAGTTATGCAATGTTTCTTAAATAGCTTTTAAGACATTTTTATATGTAAAAATAATTGTAGCTGCATAGAAAAATTGCAAATATATTACCAAAAATTCCCATCTACCCTTCATCTAACTTCTCCTAAGGTTTAGCATCTTACATAACTAAAGTATAATATAAAAATTAAGAAATTAACATTGCTATAATACTATTAACTAAAATATAGACTCTATTCAGATTCCACTAGTGTTTCAACTAATGATTTTTTTTTTCCATTATAGGATTTAATCCAGGATCTCACATTGCATTGAGTATTCATGCTTTTGCTCCTTAAATATATAAATACAATGACTGGATCATATAGTAGGTGTATGTTTCACTCCTCAAGAATTGAAAAGACTGTTTTTCCAAAATGGTTGTGCAATTTCACATCGCAACAATATATGAGTATTACATTTCTTCTCAATCTTTTCCAACACTTGCTGCAGCCGGTCTGCTTAATTTTAGTGATTCTAATATGTGTCTAGAGATAACTCATTGTGTTTTTAATTTGCATTTCTCTAATGGCTAAAAATGCTGATCGTCTTTTCATGTGCTTATTTACCATACACATATCTTCTTTGGTGAGTTGTCACCAAATTAGTGTTCACTCTAATTTCTGATTGCTCATTGTTAGTATATATTAATATACATTCCTGTCAAAGACAATCAAACTTTAAAAACATAGATATGAAACAACAGATTTTAAGACACTGAATATTAGGCATTAAAAGATCATGATCTCTGGGAGATGAGAAAAAAATCAAAGCACAAATATTGCCCCAGGTTACTGTCTTGAGAGAATTGCCATTCTGCTGTGAATGGGAGAAGGGGGGCACTTCTTAAGTTAAGAAAATGGAGGTAGGAATTTGGAGAGCATGTGGCTAGAGTTTGTAAGACAGTGTATTGGAGAGGAGAGAGATGTACAAAGGGACGTGTCAGAAATCTGAAGTGGGGGGTCCCTGGAGAATTCAGCAGAGTACCAGAAGCACCAGTGTGTGAGAAAATTACCATGGACGGAAAAGAAAGCATTTGAAAGCATTATAGAACAGTTTAAGCATTCACACCAGCCAGATGGGTAAACATACAGTTCATGGGGCATGACTGGCCTTCTCTGGTATTGACTGAGCTTTCTTCATGATTTGATTTTGTTTTCTTGGTTAGCTGATCCAAGATTTAGATTATTCATCTTCAAACAGAGTCTACTCTCAAATAATCTTGTCTTGCTTTGCATGTGGGTAAGGTCCTTACAGTAGTATATTCTCAAAGTCCTCCCTGTCATCATTTGTAATGGTTTGTCATACATGTCACTTTTACATATGCAAAAAGCACACAGCACATTGCTCATGTTTTTACTTACACATCGTTAATTATCTATCAAAGCAATAAAAAACTGTCAAAATAATTTTGTGTTTTTTTTGTGAACAAAAAAAACTTTATGTTCACTTATTCCATTTCCAATGCTCCTTACTTCTTTGCAGAAATCTAAGATTCTGTCTTGTATCATATGTCTTCTTCCTGAAGAACTTCCTGTAATAGTTATTCCTGTAGTTTTAGTTTGTCTGAAAAAAAGAAACCGTTTACTTCACCTTTGTTTTTGAAAGATATTATTTATCATAAAATTCGATGCTGATTTCATTTCTTTCCGTTGTTTAAAGATAAAGCTCCACTGCTTTCTACATTGCATGATTTGTGAACTCAGAACATATTCTTAACCCTCTCACAGCATTTGAAGTTTATTTCCCCTACCTTTCCTTTCTAACTGCAATGAGTTTGCTGCCCCTTCCCTCACAAAGTTTCTCTTTTTATGCAGAAGAAAGAAGGGAACAGGGGAGCAGGAATATTAAAAAGTGTTTGCCCCTCTGCTTTTCTTTCCTTCCTCCAGTTATACCACGAGAGAGAGAACAAAAAAATGTTCTCATTTTTTTTTCCCAGTGGGCACTGTGGAGAAAGACGGTGGAGAACCCCCACTATAACTGCAGCACCCAGAGACTTTACTCTTGCATTTGACCACTTTTCATTAGTATGCCAGCAACCCTAGCTGAACTCACATGGTCGGTGTCTGGCTGTGTCATGTTGAAATATGTTAGCCGGTACTTTGACGGGCTCAACAGAAGTCGCAAGCTTGCTTTTTTTCCAGGCTTTTTCCACAACAAGGTTTTTTTCCAAGCACAGTTTGTTTGTTTGTTTGCTTGTTTGAATTTCAAAAACACACAGAAAAGTACATCTGAATGATTAAAACAAATAATTTATGATTTTCCTTCTTCATTTCTTGCCTCACCGCTCCAAATGCAATCTAAAAGACAGTTCAAAGACTTATGCTAATTTATGGAGAAATTATTTATAATTACTGAATTTGATACAAGATTATGTGAGTTCTCTTTTTCTTGAGTGATGAGGGGCACCTCATGATCGTTTACCCAGAACCGTCTGCACACCCTTTTACCTCTCCTCCACATGCTCCTGCTCAGCCCCCCTGGGCTTCATAACACATGCTTGGGAGACAGTTGGCTGGGGTATTAATTTTTAGAACAGTTTTGTTTTTTTACTTGCCGAAAGCTAACTGGCCTTTTTAGGATCAAATCCCACTCTTGGCCTCATAGGAGGCCAGCAGTCAGCAGAGCGATATGGTGTATCCAGCAGATGTGTTCCTAGTCTCTCACAAAGCTCTCCCTGTCCCACACGTAAGTGTCTGTGAAGCCTGGGCCTCCATATCTCCACCCTCCTGAATATTTAAGGCACAAATTCACCAAAGGGATTCATCAGTCCTAAAGGGTCAGGGGAACAGAAAGAGAATTCAAGCACATCCGAGTGAGGCTTGTGTTGAAAGACGATTCAATGATTAGCTCTCCTGTCATGACCCCTGTGCTCCTGATCTCTCAACATATTAACATTGAATGATGTTCATTTCAGAAGAGGAAGTTAAATTTTCCTTGCCTGGAAAAAAAAATGAGGTAGAAATTGAGTTCTATTTAAAAGAATATAAGAAAAAGAGAAAGAGAGAATGAGAGAAAGAGAGAGAGAGAGAGAGAGAGAGAGAGAGAGAGAGAGAGAGAGAGAGAGAAAAGAAGAAGGAGAAAGTTATATTTAATGAATAACCAACTCAATACATAGATTTGAAAATCATTCTTACTACATAATAAGGTCTCTGCAAAACATGGGGCACAAAATCCACAGCTAGGGTGATCCAGGCTACTTCTTAGAATGCTTTCCTAGAGTTCCTTAAATTCTTCCTATCAATAGTCAAGATTTTTATAGGGAATGTTTCAGAGCATGCTCTTTAGAAGAAGCAAATATCCTCAGCTGTAGGGACAATGGGTACATAGAGATGAAAAATTTGACAGAGAGCTCCAATATTTACCATATTTTGCAATTGACTTTGTTAATGGTAAGCATATGAATAAATTTCCATATATATATATGGAAAATGAAATTTCAACATACTTTTGAATCTTAGATTGGGTGACTTAGTTATAAAATGTTAATGTATGTGTTGATTATCACAAAACAGTGTCCAAATTGAAATATTCTAAAGAAAATCATTTTTTAAAATTAATGTGCTCTAATTTGGCAGAGAGTAGATTGATTTATTAAGGGGATAAATTTGGAATTTTCTATATTCACTTTTTACTCCCAGTAGTACCTGGCAGTTCTATGCTCCTATACTGATGAACGTTGAATAAAAAAAGAATGAATGTTTAAGTGAATGACTAACATGGTGTAAAATAAGTCAATCCATGGCCCAAATATTGTTATTTATCTGTTTTCTCTATTTTCCCTTTGTAACATAGCTTTAGAGAGGCTGCACTACTCTGCTTTTGCTGAGGCAAGAAAACAATCCCCAAATCAGTTTACCTCAACAATTAAAACTTATTTCACACTCATAGTGTTGCAAGTCAGTTCTATTCTGGTCTGCTCTGTCAGCTCTATTGTGCTCAGCTCTCCTCCTCAAGACGTCTTACTCCACAACCCAGGGATACCTCTGACCTGAAGCAAGCTCTCCTCACTGGTGAAGAGACAAAGAAGACTGCCTGAACTGCACACGTGTATTAGAATCTTCCATTTCATACACAGTGTACTTCACATAGGCTTCCATTCTCTTGCTCAAAGCAAGTCACATGGCTAAGCCTTAAACTAGGCAGAGAGAACGTACTGCACTTACGAGGAGACCTGGCAAGAATGCAGGTGCACGACACTCCTACAGGAAAGGATGGGTCATCAGGAACAATGCCACAAAGACCTAATGCATTTTTATTTTATCTATACTTAGAAATTCCCTGAGGTCTATTTTTATGAATGTCACAGTCTTCTGTCATGGTGGATGTGAATACCAGAACATTATTTTCCAAAAATGTTTAGAACCATTCCAGGGTTGTGTACAAATATTTGCCAGATTTACATATTATTTGAATTCTGAAGATGCATTTAAAAAACATATTTGTCTACTAAATAAGAATGCTCCTTTCAGGTATTTCCAATCTTCTTAGGATATAAATATTTATTATTATTTATCCAGTTGACATATTCAATTGATGCTCAAAAGCATGAAGTTTTAGGATTACAAATATAAACCTGAAAAAACTTACTAAAAATGAAAGAAAAGGGAGAACACTTACAAAAATATATGAAGATGTTTTAACAAATAACATGTTCTACTGTTAAATGTATCTTAAGTGAAAAAAAACACTTCTGGAAAGTATACCTTAGAGGAAAGAAGTCCAACACTTTAAAACATGACTGTCCTGTGGTATCCAAGTTCACAAGTTTCTTCTATGTACCTCATACAATTTAAAGTTTGAAAAATAATTATTAATTATGCCAGGTTGGTTAGGAGAAAACTGAGAATTGTTTACAACTTTGGAAAGTGAGAGAAATAAATGAGGTCAACAGCCTTTTATGACAGTATAAAATTAATTTTTAAATGAAAATGGCAGTTTATCTACATTCAGTGAAGATAGATATGATTTTATCACTATATGAGGAATCACAGAAAGTTTTAAAAAGGAAATATTCCAGGCACATTAATGAAAGAACCCAATCTTCTTTAATCAGTGACAGTTTAAGCTTTGAAATTATATATTTTAATATAAAATATTAGAACCACTCAAAACCACTTTTAAGATACAGACAATTCTATTTAAATAATCCTAATATTTGTATTCAATAAAAAATTATTTGCATCAAGTTATATAAGAGTTCATTAGAATAATTGGACAGAGCATGCTAAGTACTGACAATTTTTTTCTCACCTAACAATATTTTTATTTAGGAAACAGTCTGTTTAATTGGGGGCATAATTATTTTAAATCATCTACTTTTTCTTAGGAAAGTAAACCCTGGTAAATGATTATTAGTACAAGAGACATTCTTTTTAAACTTTGGTAAGAAAGATTTTTTTTTTTAAGTGGAGTAGTACTAACTTGTTCTACGTAAAGGGTATAGAAAGTTGGGCAGAAGCAAGAGGGATCTTGGAACTAACTGGGAAAACAAAAGACCTGGAAGCAGAAAATTTAAAGAGCAAAATTTTCACCCAGTTCAAACCACCACTCTGAGGTAGCAGTTAGATTTGGGAGTAGTTGTGTTAAATGGGCTATTATGAAGTTCTGTGTTCTGGGCTATATTATGTTAAGCCCTCCTCCTTCTCTTTCATTAAATATCCACGTATGTGTGTTGTACATAATAGCGCTTAGGTCATTAATAGTGTTTCCAAATGATGAAAAGGTGCTGGCTTGATTACTAGGGGTGGAGTTTTGGATGATAGCAGAGCCAACATATGAAAAAGCCAATTATCCATTTGATGTGGATTCTAACAGCGACCTATCTATTTGTTTATTGAGAAACTGGTATGTGAGTTTCTTCATATGAAAAATAAGCACACACCATACCTATAAATAACAATAACTAGTGTTCATATGGCACTTTAGAATTGCAAAGTATTTCTGTGTATTTAGTCCTCACAACAACCCTATGGAGTAAACATTTATATTGTCTCATTCACAAAAATGTTATATCCAGGAGATTGAAAAATCAGGTCTGGAATCTACGTTTTTGAAAAGTCAAATTCTTATAAATCTTAAAATAAAGAGCAGTGTTTGAAAAATACATAAATGTTGATCACTGTATAAATATTTCCAGTAGAGAATATTATACCCAGACATCTGTCATTCTGACCTTTAACGAGTTACTAGAAATGTCATGTCTATCCTAAATAGCACACCCAATACATGCTGAAGTATTCAACAAAACTCATGCTGGGGACAAACAAGGACAATCTGTCAAGCCAGCTGTTCCCAACACTTGATAACACGCCCTCCTTCAGAAAAAGAAGCTTGTCTGTGATAGTCTTCTCTACTCAGTAGTGATAAATGCCAGTATATTAATTATTCACATATTTGATGATTTCCACATGTGGGGAGGTCTGCACTCAACAGGATGAACATAACACTGCTAAGACTTTTTTGCTTATAATGTAATAGAATTTGAAGTTATAGATAATTTGCTCTTTCTGCTCTTTCTGCTAACAGGTCAAGGAGGAAGAAAGAAGAGGTAGGGTAAAATGCCATGAGAAATATTTCATATTTTTCTTTTCCCTAACTCCAGCTCATTTATTATCTCTTATAACATTGTTCTTTTAATTTACACTGGGTGTTCAAAATGCCAACATTATAATAGCAAAATACGGATTATATTTTGTGTTAAGTCCATCACCATTAAGTCACCTTAAGGTACTTTCTGCCTTTCTTGGTTAGAGAAAAACATTAAAAAAAAAGAAATGTGAAGAAAAATATGACTATTTGACTACTGAATAAAAACTTAGGAGGTTATTAACCAGAAATTATATTAAATAGGCTTTGGAAAATATGTTTTCTCAGATACTAATATAAAATTAGCCTAAAGAGAAACAAACCAAAAAGGAGTAATCAAGAATGGAGGAGCAATGAAAGGGAATACAAAAGAGGAATGAGGATATGAATCAGGCCATGAGGAAGTCCGCACTTAGTATACAGGCAAAGTACACAAAATAAATGCAATAAATCTTTTTATATTTCATAAACTTAAAATAAATTTTAAACACACCAGACCTGTAGAAAATTCACAATACATATTTATTGGAAAGGAAATGAATGCATCAATGAAGGCCTCTGGCATTTTAATGGTATAGCAGAGACTGCTAGTTGTCCACACTATCCTCATTTTCCCCTTCTTCCTCATTTCTGGGGTGAGAGATGTGTCCTACTAAAATATTATCTCTGCCAGTACCTCTTGAAGTTAGAAGTGACCATTTAACTAAATTCTCATCAAGAGATATATGTGGAACTATTGGGTGTTATATTGGTGCTTTAGCTGATGATGTTTCCACATATCTTTTACCCAAGGATCCAGTTAGAAGAATCTTCTCCAACCTGGGACTTGGCGATTACCATGACAGAAAAAAGAAATTTCAGAAGCAGCTGATGATTATTAAAGCTTATGCTTGAGTGTGACATAAGAGACATCCATTCACATTCTACTAGCCAAAACAAGTCACATATCCAAACCCAACTCAACGAGTGGGGAAATATAGTACACTTGGAATAAATAAGAGAGAAAAATACACATTTTTATGAGAAAATCTAAAGTAGTTTAAAATTTACTTTATAGGAAAGATTAATAATTATTGATGGAAAAGCATGAGGAGCTGTCTATAATTATAGCTTGGAGTATCATATTTCCTTCAGCTGTGAGTGCTGTGACAGTTACATTTAGCTTATACATATATAATTACATATGTAAAGGATTAGCAAATATACAAAATTTCATTTATATCATTTTATCCCATCCTACTGTAGGAAAATGTATCTATGGAAAAATCATATATTGGTGAAGACCTTTGTGCAATAGTGACCTGAAGTGTTCTGGAATTCTGCAATATGGAAAATGAAGCACAAGCAAATCATCAAATCAACCATTTTAGGCCATAAAAACAATCCAGAGAAAAATAATATATTCAGAAGTTTTTTTTCCAGAGTAACAAAAAATATTCAGTGTAAGAAATGCAAGTATTTGTGGCAATCTTAGCTGGTAAAACTTAGCAGGTGAGCACTGCAGGTGTACCATCTTAAAGCTGATAGGACAATCCAGGGATTTTGCGATGAACAATGGCAGACTCAACGGCACTGGAGGGGTGCGGATGAAATAAAAATCTGTACCTTTGCTGGCCAAAAATGATCAACTCAGTTTATAATTAATGAGAAAAATCCATATTGTTGTTAGCCTGGAATTGTGGTCTTGGTTTAGGGTGTTTGGAAGTCCAGCCAGAAATTTAATAGAGAGAAAATGAAAGTTAGAGAGATAAAAAAAAGGGCCGTGATCAGCTCTGTAGATATTCCTCACAGACTTCCGAACTACACAAATGAGGATGACTGAAGAATACCGCTGAAATGTGGAAAGTAAGAAAGACATGCAAACTGGCTGAAATTTTGAATATGTTCTTTAGCCTTGCACAGCTGGATTGGCAGTGGATGGGAGCCCACAGCCTCAAAACTTTTTGTTTTGTTTTTTTAAGGTTTAACATAGTATTTTGTGGCTTTTTTTGGTTTTTCTTTCAAACTTCTTTTTATTGAAATACGTAGTATTAAATACTCTCAGCAAAATAAAACAGTACAACAATAAAACATGCCACAGTATGTTATATGCCTGATTTTCAATGAAAACTTATGACATACAAAGAGAACAGGAAAGTATGACCCATACACACACATACACAAAAAAAAAGCAGAGCGGTCAAAAGAAACCAACTTTGAGTTAACCCAGGCACAATTTTCAGATTAGGAGATAAGACTGCAAAGCAGTTATTATAAATATGCTTAAAGTGTCAAAGAAAAGTACATGTAATGAATGCAAGAGCTGACTAACAATGAGACAACAAATAGAAAATCTCAGTAAGGGATTAGAAAATACACAAAATAACTCAGGCCATTCTAGAGTTAAATAGTACAATGACTAAAATAAAAAAATTCAATATAGCGCAATGACAGATTCAATAAGGTGGAAGAAACTATCAGTGTATTTGAAGATAGATCATAGAAATTACTTAATATAAAGAACAGAGAGAACACAGATTGAAGAAAAATGAACAAAATCTTTGAGAACATGCCCAGCATTTCAACATAAGTGTAGTGGGAGTCCCAGTAGGAAATGAAAGAGAAAAATGGATGAAAGAAATATTTTAAGAAACTGTAAATGAAAAATTCTCAAATTTGACAAAAAATATTAACATGCTGATCTAAGAATCTCAACAAACTCTAAGTAACAAATTTCACTACAACTATACACATTATAGAATCTGCCAAAAACCCAAAGAGAACATTTTGCAATTAGGAAGACAAAAATAAAAATTATCATGGAATAATTATTTGATGAAGGGCAGATTTGAAATCATAAAAATGGAAGGCAGAAGATAGTGGAATGAAATATTCACAGTGAAATTCAAAGTAAATTCAACGGGAAAGAAAAAATCTCTTGATATCTTTAAAAATGTTAAGATGATTTAAAGTAGTGATTACAACATGGTATTGTTGGTTTTTTAATGTATGTAGGTATAATATCTAAAAAATGATCAAAACAGATGGAGAAGAAAATGAAGGTCTGTTGGATCAAAGTTGCTGTATTTCCTGGCTTGAAAAATGCAGTACACATTGATGCTGTTTCCTGGGGACAACAAAACTGAGGCAAAAATAGGTTGCATACAAGATTTGAATTGAGCTTGAAGCATGTGAGATATAAGTTAGCAACGCAGAGGCAGAAGATTTAAATTTGAGTGTCTTCAGTACAGAGATAGAATTGAAAGGTATGGGGGGAAAAGATGATGCTGCCCATTAAAGCAACAGAGCACAAAGAGAAGGGGTCTAGAACTAAGCTAGACAACAAAAATATTTGGGAAATCTACATGCAAAAATATCCAACTAGGACAATCAATAATAGTTAAAGAAATGGAATAATATTTAAAGTATGCATACATACATATCTATGACATTGGATCTGAAGGAAATGAGAAATGAGATGAAAACCAAAGACTGATATATTTAATTAAGGAACTTGAAAAAAATATGGTATATTTTTGCTTAAGTTTGAGGTATTTGAGGATGATATTAGGAACAAATCCTTTAGCATTTTAGTATGTACCAGGCATCGTGCTAAGTATTTCACACACATATCCTTTAGTCTACATAATAACTTTATGAAAAATGAGTTGAAGTATTAAACTATAACTAATCCAGTGTTTCAAATAAGCGAACTGAGGTTTAAAAGGTTAAGTGTTGAATACACAGTAGCAAGTGGGGAAACCATGATTCCAGCTCAGGCAGATTGACCTCGGAGCCACACGTTTAACCACTCTAGCAATCTCATGTTTATAATCTGCTGGAGATGACCCAATAGAGGAAGCAGTTTGATGATGCATAACAGGGAGTAGAAAAGGAAAATGATGCAGTTTGAAAGTGAGGGCACAGGTGAGCAGATTGGCCTTTGATAGTAAAATATCATGTCTTCCATGAATGCGAGTCTAACACACATGTATATTCAAGTTGATTTGTAAGTTTTACAGTATTTACATATGTTGATGTGTATTTTTTAAAGTTATGAGGCAAAGTATTGAGCTGGACAGCCCTACTAAAAATAGAAATTGACATTGACAAATAGTTTTGATATCACACATGTAATGAGTTACTTTCAGAAGAATCTTTATAAACGTAATGGCTAGAAAGAAGGACAAACTGCTACTTCAGGCCTCAAGGAATTTTCTGAATATTCTTGTATAGGATGACATTAATGGGCTAATTGGTTGTGCAACGTTAATACCAAAGTCTTAGTTAGAAATAGAGAGGTAATGAGACAATGAGGAGCTAAATGCTCTGTATAATGATGTGAAAAATTGCCTTTCTGAACTGCAGCCCTGTGTATATCACTCAAGACAGAAGCTGTTCTGAGAGAAGGCAAAACTTATTTTTTGCATCTATTTGAACCCAGGAAGAGGCTGAATATCTGATTCTGATGTTCTGATGATAGTCATTGGTATACGTGTGGGGGAAAGGGAGAAGGAGGATTGAATCCTTTCAATATTTTAACAGGTTAGGAGAGACATTAGCAGAAAAGCAGATTAGCAGAAGAGCAAGAATGAGATAGCTACTCCAGAGAACAGTGTCAATTGTCTCATTTTAGAAATTTCTCATTGTATTTTCCATGCTACGTCTAAGCTTTCAGGGATGCCATTTCCAACTTTAACAAAAGCTTTAAAAAGCTATTTATGACAATAAAAATTGACCTAGGGTCAGTTTAACCATGATTGGCTAAGATATGGAAGGATATACAGGATGGATTTCCAGACCATGTGAGCTCTCCCTATGATTTCTTAAAAACAAAACAAAACAAAACAAAAAAAGAAAATGAAAAGAATACTTTGGATGGAAAGCCCAATTAAAGGATGGAACTGCTGCCTGGCTTTAGTATATCTCCATATTAATTAGTGTTTCCAAGGGGTGGAGATAAATAGTCCATCTCCATATCAATAGTTGATTACAAGGGGGGTGTCGAGCAAGCATGCACCTGGACCAGAGGTTATTTTTTTTGGCTTCTTCCCAGCCAGGACAGGGAGAGACCCAGGTGAATGGGAGTAGACAACTCCTTGTAAGCAGTAAACTGGTTACTCCTACTTTATTTTTTCCCTTTGATTGATTTCAGCTTCAAAGGTTTATTTGCCCCAGGCTGGGAACACATTTTCTCCCTGGAGTTACACCTGGGTATCAGAGGAACAGATTACATTATGACAGATGGAGGATTTCAGAATATTTGTGTTTAATTATGGGATCCTAACTATAATTATTTTGAACTCTGATGCACCATTTAACTATATGTTAGATGAATATCTATCTTTAATATTGAGCAGACAGTACATTTCATGATTGCCATGTTGGATAAATGGGCCATGGAGTAAAAGCACAACTCGATCAGGTGTTTCTGGCTGTTGGGTTACCTCCATGAAATAAGAGGTTAGTTGTTAAAATTATACCAGCATTGCAACTCTAGATGGCTTCATTATCTGAGAGCGACTGCAACTGAGTCAAAAAGTTGGCCTCTCCGCCTTCATCGTGTATCTGTCTCCTTTGCTGCCTTAACCTTTGAGACAAAGGGGGAAAAAAAAGGAAAAGGGCTCTGCTCAGCTCTGCAGCCTCACAGGTAGACTTGCTGGTTATCAAAAGGAGTTTTGCTTACAGTTTGAGAGTTCTGCGAATAGCTCCTTACCCAAAGCTTGCTTCCTCCAGGAGACAGGGAAATAAGTATGAAAATAATGATTGATTACCTTGTTAAAGAGTTTTAGGAGCATCATGACAAGACCTAGGTTGGTGAGAGTCAGCTAGCCAAGGACATGGAGTCTCTCAGCTCTCTTAGGACCCTGGATGGTGCCCAGACCTTCAGTCATTCCCTGGCCTGCTTCCCTTCTGCTCTCCCTCTCCCTAGTTAAGGGTCTGCTGGCTTTGCAAATAGAGTCAGTTTACTTTCCTTGCCCCAACTCCTTGTTTCTAAACTTATTTGTATGTCATTCAGGGCCATTGCATGAGCTTGGACTCAGTAACAAGACTTTTTCAGAAGTGATATCCAAAGATCATCTAATTTTAGTGTTCTTCTTTGATTCTACCTCCCAAGGGTGTTTTTAAAGATTTGGTTACTCTAATAAGCAATCACATGTGTCATATGGAAAGTACCATAGGCTATAGGTACTTACAACAGAGCTCTCGAATGAGTGCTGTCTCTGCCAGCTCTCTTGTTCTCTCCTCCTGTCTTCAGTTTGAAGGAGTTAAATGTACCAGAATGAAAAAAGAGAAATCATGAAATAGTTAGGTGGGAAAAGACTAAAGCAGTTGACCACACATCCTTTATTTAGTCATTTTAGGGAAACCTGATTTGTGCCTAAGGGAGACATACTTTTAAGTAAATGAATGCTGAACATTTTGATTTAGATCAAATTGAGAATGAAAAGACTGAATTGGAAATCTATGGTATCTGTCTAAATTATTGTCCAGCAAGAAAGGAAAGTTCAAAAATATTACTGAAACACAGTATTGTAAGAAAAATAGTGTTGTTTTATAACTATCCCAGAGAATTTTTTCATTCACGATAATTATAACACTCCAAATAAACTGTATATTGGACATGTCTATTTGCATGTATATTGTTTTTAAGATAAGAATATTTTAGAATATAATCTCCATAAGAGCAAGAAATGTGTTTGTATACTGCTGTATACTTCTAATGCACAGCATACCACCAAGCATATTAATGTTTATGAGAAATAAATACTGTGTGTGGTTCTGTAACCTCATTGTTTTCCTAAAGCACTATAATCATGAACAAATATATTATGCCACTTATCAATATCAATTTGTTGCCTTTCAGCTCCAAATTTACTCTTCAGTATAAAAGTGATCCTTCTGATTAGATTTAAATTACTAACATATATATTCATAAGAGGAGAATTCCATAGTAATCTTACAACCATTTAGTATTCCATTAATGAGTGAATTTAACAATATATATATATATATATAAGCAATTTACTAATGATAATAATTTTACTTGTTTTAAAGCAATAATATTATAAACAGTACATGCTGAATATAGTTTCATATACATATTTGAGTGATGGTCAGTTGGCAGTCTAAGTTATATTATAAGAATTAAAAATGTTTGATCAAAGACTACATTAATTTTTACTACCCATTCTACATGATTATCATGTAAAAGGAAAGCATTTATGAGAAAGGAAGAAAAACCCAAACAAAGCAAAATAGTTATCAGAATTTAATAAGATGTTATAGATTTCTCTGTGGTTGTACTTCTGACATTATAAACATAGATGATTACAGGTGGTTTTATCTTCTATTTTATTTTTCCTTTTTAATATTAAAAGTTGGGGAAAACATATTTCAGAGTTTCATTCAAAAGCAGATTTCTTTAAATTTGCTTCTAAAGTTAGTAAACAAAAAGAAAAGTAAAAAGTATAACAAAGTTTCATGAGTTATCTTGAGTTACTGTCTTAGTTTTATACATTGAAATAGACTAAATTCATTTTAGTGTAATGGTTATATGTTTTGAGAATTTGCATAATGATTTACACTTTACAAGGTACTCTTCCCCAGCCTTAATGAATACACTTTTTAATAATTTTTTTGTCATAACTGACTTCAACATATTATTAGTTCATACATAAATGCTAAATATTATCCAATATTCATAAAATCATTATGCAATATAAGCACATATTAGTAAAATGTGCCAAAATATACTGAAATATTTTAATTTGAGGAAATTTAAAAATTGACCTTTGGCTTCTCAAAGAATTTCAGATTGTAAGGTTATATTATAAGCATATCCACATTGAGTTTCTGTAAACCCTTTACTAGGCCCTTTACTCCTAATATAACCTTTTTGACTGTTCTTTGGTAATTTTCATGTATAAATATAATCTTCAAATGTTAAAGAGAAGCTGACTACATTTCAATCTTCATAAAGTACTTTTATGTTTATAAAGCACTGTCTTGTCCTACGAATAGTATAAAATTAATCTTGTTCATTCATAAAAATTTTATTGGCTGAATCAATTTATGTACACAAGTGAAAACATAGAAATATTTTACAAGAAACTAGGAAATGGCAAGATTGCCAATACATAAGGAAAGGAATTTTAAATAATTCTCCATTAATAATAATTGACAAATCATAGAAAGCACTATGACACTAGAAAGTGGAAATTACATTTTCTCTCTCTCGCAAGATTTTGATTTGTTTTAGGAAATCATTTTTCTAGTTATTTTGTGATCATGTCAAAGTTTTTTTTTTGCAAATTATTTAGATTATTATTTTTTTTAATCTCCTACTCTAGTGGGCAGCTTCTAAATTAGGTCACTATTTCCTCTACTTCCTGGTATTCGCAACATGGTACAATTTCCTAGCCTTGAGCATGAGCTTAACCAAGTTCTTGTTCCTAGCAAATACAATAGAGAAAAGTGGCAGGACACTTCCAATACTGGGTTATAAAGGACTATGACTTGTGTCTGTACTTTCTCTCCTTCCTCTTCTTACTTGTTCACTCTGATGAAGCAGTCTTACACAGTCTGACATATGAAAGTCATACAGAAAAGCAAATCCTCCCCCAGTCCAGCTAGAAATAAGCATATCTCTGGTACATCCCTGTGAGGTACTCTGAACCAGAGGACCCAGAGAGGCTTGATCTAGATTTCTGACCCATATAACTGTGTGATAAATGTTGCTGGTATAAGCTTTTAAGTGTTGGGGTAACTTGTATTACATAGTAGTATATAATTAATGCACTCATCATATGTTTTGTAATATCTTGGACAATTTAAAACTATCATTTTTTAAAACCAGATAGTGAAATAAATAATCCTTAAAATCAATCAATATTGCAGTTTATCAGCAAATATGACAAATATCTAAAATGGAAAAGTTAAAGACAAAACCAGAAATATTTCTTCTATCTATTTGGTATATTAACACTATCCTTGCACCCCATTTCTATGGATTCTAGGAATGGGCTATTTAGAAGACAAATAACTTTAGAGTTATCTACTTAAAAACTTCCAATGGATCCAATCCCAACCAAAAGGAAATTTTAGCAGAAGTGATGAGATAATTGGAAACTCCTTGTGCTTTAAGATGGAATGAGAATTATGTTGGCTCATAATTCTGACCACACATCATATAAATTGGTTATATATTAGTTATACCAATGAATGACTCCAGTGAATTAAGCAGATCAACTAAAAGACACTTTCTTCTGTCTATTAGAGGTAATGTTCTGTTACTTGTAAATAAAATAGATATCCTCTGCAAAATGCCATGGATCTTGCTGGTAGTTTTCAGAAATGTTCATCTGAAATCTACGGAGAAATAAAAAAATTGAATGGGGAAGCACAGTTGCAGAAAGGAATGTGGAGCAATAGAACTGAATAATGAATAGTGAATATAGCACTGTGTGTTGTGTGTTTTGAGCAAACTTTATAGCATGTCACTAACACATAAAAGTGACAAATCAGAAGAATGCAACTCAATACATTTTCACAAAATTAATACGCCGGTATCTTCAGCATTCAAATCAAAAAACAATGTTACCTACACTCTAGATATTACATTTTAATTCTGTTCTAGTCATCACATTCCTAGAAGGTTAGCCACACTAATATGGTACTTTATTTTTTCTTACTTTAAAATTTTCTGTAATGGAAATATACATTAAGTATCTTTCAGTATGGCTTTTCACAATGCTATATTTGTGAGATTAATTTGGTATAGCTGTTTTTTGTTCATTCTCATTATGGCCCAGAATTGCATTGAATATATATATATATATATACATGCCATAATTTATATATCCACTTCACAGCTAAAGGACATCGTATTGTTTCTAGTTTGGAGCAATTACAAACAGTGCTAGAATCAACATTTTTGTTAAGTGTCTTTCGGTCTATGTTTGTATATAATTTTGTTGGTTATAGACTTAGAAGTAGAACTGATGAGTCATCAGCATGAGAATGTTCTGTCTTGGTAGATAATGCCAAAAGGTTTTTCAGAATGGTTAAGTCAATTTATTCTCATAGTATATAAAAGTTTCAGCTGCTCCACTTACTAACTAACATATATTATCCATCACTTAAATTTTGATCTTAGGGACAGGGGAGGTAAGTGATAGTAATTATGATATTGATGTACATTTCTCAGATTGAAAATGATATTGAATATTTTTCATGGTTATTGGCCAATTTGATATCAGTGTCTTTTTCAGTTTGTTCATTTTTAATTGTGTTCCTTTTTCCAAAATAGATTTATTGAAATTTATACACTTTGAATATGAATATTTTCTGATAAAAGTGTACCTTTCTTTAAATGTTTGAAATAATTAAACATTAACAACATTAGTCTGGAATTTTCCATTTAAAAATATTTAATTAAAAAATTCCTTTGAAAGACATATGAATATTCAGATTTTCCATATCTTCTATCATTTTTTTGGTAAGCTGAGATTTCAAGAGGTATAAACATTTCATCTAAATTATAAATTTTGGCTAGTGAAAAATATTTAAAAATATAGAGGAAATACAGATACTATCACAAGGCCTCAGTTTATATTTGAAAGTATCAGTGAAATTAAATTGTAGAACAATAAATAAAACAGATTCTGACCAAATTTACCCTAATAGGTAGTAAAAGAGAAACATATTTAAAGAAATGTTTGCAGCTACAAAGCAAACATTCTATACATGTTCAGATTTATGGAGCTCTGACTAGCTACCAGGACTGGTCAAGAACATCATTAAAAAACTGTAAAACAAATGAGAGCCAACAGTCTCCAATTACCCTTCCTGGCATATGCTAAGAGATACTCCACTAAGAATCACAATTGATTGCAAAATCAGTACATGAATGTCAGAGCATCTGCGTTCCTGAATTTTGGAGGCTCATTTTTGATCCATTCCTTCTTATCTCTGCCAATGGAGCAAATACATAAACAACATGTCCTCTCTAACAAGAATTTTTATTCTTTGTATCTAAGTTTGCGAGATTTTTAGAAATGTGAATATTGGCATCAAAAAGAGAAAACCACAGTGATACAATAAGAAGTATATTTTTAGTCTTTGTCCCCAGTTCCTGCCATAGAGCTTCTAAAACCTTTGAAATATCCAGAGTGATGTACATCTTTCCTATGCTAATAAGATGACTGATTACTGGGGGGCCCTTAGATAGCTTCAGAATGGGAGATGATCACCAGAAAGCTTTCAGGTCCACCCTGATTTGTGGGGAGGGGAGAGGGCTAGAGGTGGCATTCAATTGCCAGAGGCCAGTGATTTAACCAATCATGCTTATTTAATGAAATCTCCATAAATACCCCTAAATGACTGGGTTTGGAGAGCTACTGGGCTGGTGAACACATCAAGGTACTGGGAGGATGGTGTTCCCATGAGAGCATAAAGCTCCTGCCCCATCACCTCATACCTGCCCTATGCATCTCTTCCATTTGGCTGCTCCTGAGTTTTGTGCTTTACAATAAACTGGTAATAATAAGCAAAGCACTTTTCTGAGTTTGGTGAGCCATTCTAGAAACTTAACGAATCTGAGGAGTGTGTAGTGGAAACCTCTAGCTTCATCCGTGGTTGGTCAGAAGTATGGTTGGCCCCGTGTTGTGACTGGCATCTGAAGTGAAAGTAGTCTTGTGCAACTGAGCCCTTAACTTGTGGGGTTGACACTAACTCTGGGTAGTTAGGGTCAGAATTGCATTGAATTCTAGGACACTAGTTGGTGTCCAGAGAGTAGGAAAATGTGTTGGTGCAAGGAAAAAACCCATGCATTTGGTGTAAGAGTGTTGTGAGTAAAAATAGGTCATATATTTAATGTAGGGTAATAATAGTTCACACATTAAGCTTCTCAGAGTAAACAACTTTCTAGGATAATTTTAATGGATGAATTATAAGAGAGGAAAACAGAGAAGGCTGGGATAGGATTTTCTAGACATCGGCAGAGCAGGGGAAGAAGTATGGGGCCACCAGACAGAACTGAACATTTGGAGAACACCCAACTTTCAGTAATGATGAAACAGATTATTTTAAGGGGAAATTGGTAAGTGATATGGCTGGCAATATGAAACTTTATTGTTTTGCCCTGGTGGAATGATCTGTAGAGGGAATAGAAATGTTCTTTGCATTTAGAAATGTGTATGCCACTTGTGTCCATGGTGAAGGCTTTTATAATGATGTGTAGAGGTCAAAATTTTAAGCAGTAAAAAGAAAATATTTCAGACAGCATGATTGCTCTCTTGATTTAACTGACAAATTCCAAGGCTATAGAGTAATTCAATACCAGTTATTTCAGGCATATATATAATTACAAAATTACAAATACATACACATTTTATCTATCATCTATCCACCCATCTATTGATTGATTGATTGATTATTTGTATTTGATTACAAAGAAACTTTTTCAAACCAAAAATCATGCTCTACAATGTCACAGATTTCCTCTTATAATGATTTATGATGTCCCCATAGTCTTAGATACTGTTGCAAAGTTAACTGAGTTGGGTAAGGGCTTACATTTGAATAACTTTAGAAGAGCTCCTACTCAAAAATTTTGAATTCTATTATTTTCTTCTAACCCTTGAGAGTCTTTAGAAATAATTAGAGATATCTGGGGAAAAAAACTTTAAAAATGAGCATCATTTTCTTGATTTGTAATTAAGCATTGTTTAAAATTATCAAGAATCTTCAAAAGTGCTTGTAATTCAAGAATGATCATCACATTCATCTTCTAGTATGTTGTAGGAATTTAAAATATAAAGGTATTAATGGGCCCTATTTCTTACCTTCAGAAATAGCACCTTACTGATTACTCTCATTAACCATAAGGTTTCAACAGACCAGCTGGTCTAATATCCCATGACCACCACCTTCTCACATGGATGCAGGTTATTCACATGATAAAATGAGAAGATTATAGCTTGCTTCTTTGAGAATGCTTTCAAAACGTTGTTCTTAACTATGCCTTGAGATTCACAATATCAGTTTTTATATAGAGAATTAACTTTCTCCAGTTGGTATGAACACAACAATTAAATGGACCAGACAAAATTAAAGACTACTTTGTCATATAGATTTTCTTGAAGGAAAAGCATATATTTTCATACTTCATACATTTATAACTTATACTTCTTTCAAATGTGAGAGTACTTAGCTCCAAATAAGAAGCAGAAATGGTAGAAAGAGTGCTTTCCATCCTTAACACAATTCTAAGGTTAACTGGAGGAACATTCTTTCAGGAAGAATGTTTGAAACATGTTTAGAGAGTAGAACCATATTGATTACTATACATTAAAATACATGGCTATTTACAAATGTAAATTCTGTTTGTTTCCCTTCTTTCAATTAGCAGCTTTTGAATTCTAAAATTATATATCTATTATTATTACCTAGCAATGGTAAAATATGAAAGGAAGATAAGACATAGTGCCATATTTAAAGCATTAAAGGTCCTGATGACTTAAATCACAATCCACACATGGGTAATTTTATGTCTAATTAATTAATATAATCATTTTTGTGGATATAAATAAGCCTTCAATTAATTCAGAGTAGAAGAAACAGTGTTGTCTCTATGTCTATTTACTTACCTACCTATTTCTCTATCCAGAGAATGACCAGAACATATTAACAGCATAATTAGAAGGGCTTTCTTATGCTCACGCATATGCACAGACATACAGATACCACTAACTATGCACTGTCAGTTCCAATTTCAGATACTACCACTAGTGAGGCTATTTCATGGCTCATTCAAATACAAATAAGGAAGTTCTGGGAAATACAGAATGTTCCTCTGTGCTGAACACATAAAACAGATTCAGTGAATTATATCTCACTTTTGTCTTCAATCCCCAAAGCACCTAAAAGTGGTTATTGCATGGAAGGTGGCCAATACACATTTGCTAAATTTTAGTTTAACCAATTGGCCACAATTCAATTGAAATATGGTTTGGAACTATGACAAATTTTCCTTTTTCCTCTCTCAAGACTGGGTATAACTAGTAATCTCCTAGATATGAGAGAAAAATAGAATCTAATATGCATCTATCCCAATTAATTATGGCAAAAGTTTATATAATGATTTGTAATTAAAACTGAGCAAGCTTTGACTAAGAATGCATCTGATTGCTTCTCTTGAGAAATATAACATGATGCTATATGAATAAGTTTATTCATTTTTTGAATATATGCCCTTCATGTCCTTTCCAATACTGGAAACATTTAGAGAGAAGATATATAAATGACAAATGCAGGGAACCATTATCAAGGCAAAAGTTATACTATTGCAAAAAATGTTTATTCCTCTTTAAAACTCATAATGGGTTACATACTTGCTTTCATATTTGATCTTCTATGACAATCCATTGCTAGTAAAAGCCAAGGAATTTATCTCTATGATAAATAGATTTAGTAACCATAAGCTCCTCAACTGATGAATATTTTTCTCTAAATTCTTTACTGTAATACGTGAATGCACAAGTGTTTCCCAGAAGTTCAATATGACTTATAACATCTGAATTTAGATATTAAATACAATTATATTTACTATATGCAGTTACTTCATACTTATCATCTTGATATTTTTAAACAATTTTCCTTATCTATTTTATTATTTTTACTGTTTTACTCATACTAAATTTAAATGTTTTTATATTGTTCTTATGTTTTTAGTTAATGTAATTTTTACTTTTTCATTGACATTTCATAATCAAATTATGGTTTACAACAAAAAATTGTGGAAAAATTTAATATAAGAGTATATGTTTGCAAAATCTTTAAATGTTAAAATTCAGCATGTGTCTTATAATACATCTGATGCACTTGGAATAAAATTTGCCATTTTTCTGGTTTACATGAGAAATGGTGAATTGTTGTAAATACATTTGATTCAGGGATATGGAGATGGTGGACTTATTTTGCATGAATTACAAATTATTTTATTTAGCTGTATAATTACAGTGGTCATTTACATATGCATTGGGAGCCCATTGCAATATCATTGAAATAATGTGCTACTGGTTTCTACTGTTGTTTTAATGAATAATTTTTAGACCAACACCAACATATTCTTAATAATTATGTTAAATTCCAAATAATTGTCTTAAAAGTTAAATTCCAAAGAATGTATATCTATATAATGGCATATATGTGACAAGTAACATATATTTGAAGAAAATGCAACAGCCATTTGTGACCTCTGGGCTATCATTTACATATATATGTACACATACACACAAACCTGTAATTCACATGTATGTATGAATAACATACATGTACATATATATATACATATGACTATATGGTATATTTTGAAAACACAATGCATATATCGTAAACTTAAAAAATCAAATTTAAATGTATACTAGAGCTTAAAACAATACCTAATTCTCCTATCAGTTCTTCACTGAAATTAACCACTAAAACATGATCTTTCACAGCACCATCTCAGGTTTTCCAGTAGGCTTTTAATTTCTCTACTGTTTTTTTAAAATTATCTTTTCCATTGCCAATCTGAAATTTTAGCTGCTCACTTAAGACAATTCTGATTAAGTCTGCTTGAGTCTAATCATTTGCACTTTGAGGATTCAAGTTTGTCTCCAAGTTGCTAGCCCTTGTTTGGGAAGATGCTTCAAGTCTTTAGAAATAATAGGTTCCTTGTGTTTCTGGCTTATCTAGGTGAAGATACTGAATAATTTATTGAGTTGTGCAGCTCAGTAGAATTAGAAGTATTTGTTGTGTATGTAGTTGTATATGGTGACATGCGTGGCTGATAGAACCACACTGAGCAAATTAGTAGGGTGAAAGGTAGAAAAATAACAAAATGGAATCCAAGGAATCAATAACATTGGGAAGATTGGCAATAGACATTGAATTTGAAAAACAATGCACATATATTAATAGAAGCCAAGACACATGAGATTTCAAAAAGTAGAAAATGTTAAGAATCATCAAATTCCTTCCTGAGGTTAAAAAAAAAAATACATGACCTAAGAAATGGTCATTGGACTTAGCAATTGGGATATAATTGGTGATTTTAGTGACTATAGAACAAATTGGAAACCAAATTTTGGTTGATACTAGAATGAAAGGGATTTGAAGGACTTAAGATATCTATTATTTTACTTGATTTACATTGTGTCACAATTCTGTAAAAACAGTCAAACCATGAGTAACTTAATATCTTTGTGTCATAAATTACATGGAGTTCTTTTAATATGTTATGTTATTCCACCTTCACAAATACACCATGAGTTAGGTAGTAAAATCTTCATCTTATTTATATGACAACTGAAGAGAGTTGAAGAAATTACCCAAGAATTCACAGCAAGGCATGATGGAGGTAGGATATGAAATCATATACAGAATCTGACTGCAGAGTCTTTACCTGTGAATTCTTAACACAACCTTTCCTAGTATACTGAATCTCCTTAACTGGACTCTCTAATTTATGAGTACTTTGAGTTGTGAAAAGTATTGACCCCACTAATTTACTATTTTTTCATGTAAGAAGCTCTTTAGTTTATTTTTCCCAACAAGTCAGTATCAGTGGTTTCCCTAGTTAATGATGTCTATGGTCCACTAAGTAGGGAGATCTCCAGGAATAATTACGAAAACACTTAGCTTGTCTTTAGACACTCCATTCCCCGCCAAATACAAAAATACTTGACTTTCTATTACTTTGTCTTCTTACCAGCTATCAGATTACTGACTATCAGCCTGAAAACTCAATCTGTGCTTTTCCTTCTCTTTTGTAATGCTCTTTATTGTTTATGTTCTTAACGCTAACACTGGAGTGTTTTGAATGTATCTCATTACATGAAGGTCCCATACTCCTTATATATGATACACTGCCTTCAGATATTTGATGGTCATTTCTCATTACTGTTTCAAAACAGATCTCAGGCAGTTATTCCGACCCAATAATTGTTCTCTCCTCAGTCTATATTCTAATGTGAACTAAGAAAAGGCATGTGGATGCCTTTCAGTGACCTTTCTTGTACTTGTTTCCAATTATTCTGATGCTTCTTTTGTTCAACTTTCTCCACGCAAACATACTGGGATTGTTTACCAATTTAAAGAAGAAAAATCCAGTATGTATCTTTGTTAATGTTGTTCAGCTTGTTAACAAGCCACACACCAACTGCTTTCTTCAAGAATGAAAAAGGCAAATGGAATTAAAATATATGTAGGCATATTTCTTACACAATTATTTTACTGTATTTTAAATTCTTCTTTTGCATCACACTGAGCTATCAATGCATAGAAGTAAGAGCCTGTGGGACCTAATGGATGATATACAGTTGGATTTCCCACTGAGATGATGGTTTGCTGGAATGGTCTCTACATATCACCAGAAGATAACTGGCCTTGAACCCCAGATCTCCAAAACCAGAAAAATTACTGTGCAAAGTTTTATGAACTGAAGTTTAAAGATCAGCAAATTATAAACCAATCTGCTTCCTTGTTCTAATCAGCCTCTCCAATTTCTTATCCATAAAATCAGAACCAGCTGACACCCTTCAACAAGACCCTATGATCAAACATACAATTGTGGTGTAGACACAATACAAATATCAAACATTCCTAAGACGGTGAAATATCTTAGTCATGAAAGCCTACACATTTTTACATTAAGCAATTATAGTAATTAGGAAGAAAAGTGAATTCTAAATCTAGGAGAATACAGAAAAGAGATCTTCCTACATGTTTTTGATGGTTATCAAGAGTGTGGTAAAAGCAGCAAGTTACTGCAGGTCCACTATATCAGAGGTGAAAATAGTCACCTGATTCTAGAGTGCCAGTGGCATATGGACATCCCAGAATTTGGATCTGGAGACACCTAACCCTTCCAAGGCTTGCCTCATATAGGCTCATGAGAAGGAGAATGATATTGAATAAGAAATAGACAAGAACTAGAAGCTGCAGGAAATGAACAGTATATTTATAGACATGTAATATAAGACCCAACAGTATCATTCATAGAATTTGTGTGTGTGTGTGTGTGTGTGTGCTTTAAATGCTTTAAAGAGAAGCATTGATTCCAACTATAGAAATATGTATGATATGGCCACAAAGATCTTCAAAACATAAAAAACAAAAAATCTTTTTATCCCAAGTCTCTAGGTCTTTTTTACAAGCTCTCTCAAGGAGTTTCATACCTTACAGAGAAGATTGTATTTGTGATTAATCATGTCAGAGGGATGGTTTTGATGGTTTTTATTATAAAAAGCTCTATGACCTTGTCTGATGACCCTGAATAAGTGGAATCTGTAGAGGGTTTGCTTGTTTTCATATTTTCTTTTCTTGTATACAGTACTGTCATTATTTATATAAATATGTATATATAAATATGAATATATTGTTTATATAAATATACAGATGGATTTTTTCTAGAAAAATTTTTTTCCAGAAAAAAGAAGGTATTAATTTGACATTTGAAAAGCAAATATATGGCCCATTATTCCCATGATTATTTTCTCAATTGAGAACACAAAAGACTATGAAAAAAATTACATAAAATATTTTCCCACCTAGCTTACTACATTCTAAGGGAAAGATATTTATGAATATAGAAATGAATGAATGAATGAATGAATGAATGTACATCTAGATGTACCAACCCAGACCAGGCAGCAAACAGATGGCCCGTAACAAACTTATAACTGAGAAAAGTTTAACAAAATAAAAACTTTGCAAAGGGTTTAGGTAAAGGAAGGTACAGAATCTCAAGGCTAGTGACAACAAAAAGCTGTTGACACAGTGAGGCCTGAAATCACAAGGGGAAGAAGCAGCCTCTGAACTCAGGGACATACCTGTATGTATAGGGCAGCTTGACAGAGCTGTAGTCCACACTGGAAAGGTAAAGAGCAGATATAACAATATCCTGTCTCATTTTCTTCCCATCCCCTTAACTTCTGCTCGTGCCTTCAACAGGGGAACCAAATTAGAAGACAGACGGCAAGGAAGTCACTCAGGATACAGATCAAAGCTTAGTAGTGTGAGGAAAAGGAAAGGTATCTAGTACATAGGTAAAATGCATTTTCAATGAAAGTTTACTTTTTCACACATCACATAAAAGAGATTATATTTTAAGTCTGAAAGGAAGCTCTTCTACAACATCAATACTTTGTTCTTGGAAATGAAATTGGGTAAGGGTAGAATTACCTTTATGCACTTTTTAATGAAGGGAGGAGTGAGTCAGGGGGATAAAGATAATCTTTAATCACTTTGTTTTTTTTTTATGTTTACTGAATTTTCCTTACAAACAATCATTAAGTTTGAAATGAAAGTTGAGATTTAATAAAATACTAAAATTGTGTCAAAATTGATGTTGTATAAATTCAATTTAATTCCATTATAGTTAATAAACCATCACTACATTTATCATTTGGCAAATTCATTTTTTTCTAGCCAGAACTTTTAAAAAGCAATCATACGTAATCTAAACCATGTATCACATTCATAAACTGGAAAGATTTAAAAGAAAATAAGAGGAAGTCATATTGAGTTATTTGTATATGCTAAAAAATAATTAAGTGCTATTATATAAATTATTAATACATAAATCAATATTAGACAGGAGGTATTTACCTTCTCCAACAAATAAATGAAAAAAATTAAGCTTAGAATCTGATAGAATTTGCTAATTTCATGAGGAAAATAGAATTCCTTAGTTAAGTTCTATTTAACATATATTTCTGAGAACTTACTGTTTATCAAGTATGGTCTCAACAGAGAATAATGATTTCAAAAGCAAGAACCTCATGCAATAATTTTCATCTATCATGTGCAGTTTTACTTTTAATAAGTAAAATATTTACAATGAAAAATACCAGAACATTATCACTGATACCATATGGATAGATTTTTTTGGGGAAAGAACATTTTTGTAAAATCACATAAATTAAAAAGTTGACAAATTATTTGGGAAAGTAAAAGTAAGAATTGTGTTTGCAGCAGTTCATGGTATACATACATTAATGACTATGGGGAGAAAAGTACTTAAAAAAATTATGACTTTTTCAGAACTTTCCTGCATAGATGTTCTACAGATCATTGTATTTAAAAAGTGGGGGGGAAAGCATTTGATCTTAAGGAGACTATATTATTTCAGTAATTTAATTCTCATTACACCTTTTTTTGTTGTTTCATTTGGGTGGTTCACGGGCAACAAAGAATTGAGTGAATTTGGGGGGAAATTTATTTGCAGTGATTCTTTAATTAAGATCAGAGAACTATTAGAGTACTGCCTTGCCAATGGGTTTCAGCCCCGGGCAAGTTTGCTATGGATTCAGTGTGACCAAAGAAAATGACAGCAAAACATTCTTGGGGTGAAAGGGTTATACCCAACTTTATTACCAGGTGGCATGTCAGTCACTAGAATCCCATCCACTCAGAGCGGCAGCAAGCTGGTCTCTGCCTCTGGGCCCCTCTGCCCACACAGTCGTCCACTGGGCCTCTCTGCCTGCACAGTCATCCCACACAGCCATCCTCTGGGCCTCTGCTCTGCAATCCTGCACGCTTACAACCCTGCCACCCTGTTGCGCCCAGAGCACTGGGCAGAGATCTTTTGGGTGGAGCTTTTTATATAGATTCAACAGCCATGTATTGCCCACAGGTGTGCAGTGAGCTAGTCAACCAGGGCCAGGTGAAAATCCTGGCCAGAGGAACTCTCATTTTACCCACAAGGAATAAGGATGGATTTTAGAAACACCATGGGTAGTTTAAAATAGTACAAAAACCATATATGTAAGTGTGTGTGTTTGTATGTAGGTATGTGTGTTTGTGTATAAGATAACATGCATTTTCCTAAAGAGGTGATCCCTAGTTTTTATGTCATATTGTAGTGTATGCTGTGACAGACACTTTTCCTTTTGTAATGCAAGTGCATGATTTAAGCTTTGATTGTCAAGACATCCACTTCAAAGACAGCTATGTGGAACAAACTTTGCCAACTAACTACAAGACTAGATAAAGAGCCAGTCCACTCTTCAACCCCAGTTCCTTATATAACTGACCATTTAGACCTCTTTATTTTCTCATGCTTTATTCCTGCTCTTGTGTTTTAAATTCACCAACAAAGAATGAGTCTCCAAACTGCAGCCCGCCCCCCCTCATGACCCTAATAATAGCAAAAACCTAGGCCAGTGTTCCTTCTCTTCCCATGACCTTGCTGTGTGCTGCAAGTGCGTCATGTTATTTCCAGGACTTGTAAGTAATAAATCTTGTCCCTTTCAAAGTTTCCTGATGGTTATTGCTAAAGGCATCTTGCAATCATAATAAGAACCTCAGTCTAGCTCAGCCAGGACAGTGGTTATCAATAGGATGAGTGGGTAAAATTGCAGTATTTTCAGAATCTCTCACCTGGCTTTAGTGCATCTCCGTATCAACAGGTGTTCCTAGGGGTGGAGAAAGGTGGCCATCTCCATATCAAGGAGTAATTACCTGGGCAACCAAGGGCTTATCTGAACTTGAGAGGTTGGGGGGAGGATTTTGCTTGTTTCAGCTGTGGCAGGAAAGAGACACCTGATGGCTTTTTGTAGGCAATAAATTGGTTTTAAACTTTATTTCTCCCTCTGACTGATTTTGGTTTCAGCTAGGTATTTTGCCCCAGGATTTTCTCTCCCTAGAGTTACAGTGAGATAGGCACAAAACACATGTTCAAGTGGTTACAATATGCAAAAGATTTTTTTAAAACAATAGCTCTGATTTTGGGGGAATTTTTGTTGACAACAAATAACTGATTCTGCCACATTTACATTTTCATATATTTAGAAAACAGAAAAAGAGAGTAAATTATATCAATACATCATACTGAAACTCAGAAGTCATTAAATATCATCAGACTCCTGAAAGTTGGAAAATAGAACAATCTAGGCAATCTGGGACCAAGTCAACATCATGAGTCACCTCTGGGTGTTACTATTTAAGCAAAGAGAATAACTAGTACATGAATGGTGCCCTGAAACAGAATTAGTGTTCTGTTATCTATAATTTATATGTTAAGTGAACTGCAGAGCTGGTGACAGGTTGCAGTTTGAGTTTCAAATCATTTCATGGCATACATTTTCTTATAAACTTTTAAAACTTTGATTAGTGAGATATAGCAAAAAAAAACCCTAAAAACACTGTTCTTACATGTTTTGCGTTTCTTCCCTTTTTAAAATCATAAAGTATGTCATTATTTTCTTCATTTTTTTTCAAATTTTTGTGTCTATAGCTCTTTGATCCATTGGTATTTATTTTGGTGTATGGGATGTAGGAACCCTGTGTCATCAAATTATTCTATAATCCATGAGAACAGAATAAACAGAATCATCTTGAGTGAACATTTTCCATGTTATCTTTGGTGTAATTTTATTCTGCTTTAGCAACACCTTTTGTTTTTGAAGGGGAGGAAGGCAGTCTAACGTCCCAAGATAATATTGGCAGGATTAATACCCATCAGAGCATCCTGCCCTTGCCGAGAGTCAGCACAAATTTCTCTTATCAAAGAATCACGCATGAAAAATTGGGTCCAGCTTCCTTGATCGTTTTCCACTTATGTCAGTTATGTATCACATTCTTTTACCTGATAGATTAGTTTCCTAGAGCTACTATAACAACTTCCTGCAAAATTGGTGACTTAACAGGAATTTATTCTCTGAGAGTCATGGAGTCTAGAAGTATGAACTCAAGGTCCCTTCTGGATACTCCTAGGAGAACCTGTTTCACACTTTCTCCAATCTTCTGGTGGTTGCCAGCGACCGTGAGATTCCTTTCCTGTGGCTACATCACTCTAATTTCTGCCTCCATTGTTTTGTTACCAGCCTTCTTTCCTGTGTGCATCTGTGTATTCTCTATTCTTGCAAGAATTCCAGTCATTGGACTCAGAGCCCATCATACTCCAGTATGACCTCCTTCTAACTAACTAACTGTGAAAAGACTCTATTTCCAAAGAGGTCACATTCCATTTCAGGAGGACATGAATGTGGGATCCAGGGGCACTATTCAGCTCACTACAACTAGAAATTGTTTTAATTGGCCCATAATTGAATAGCTTTATTTCTATCATTTGTGCAATTTATAAAGGACAAGAACCCACTTGTAACACCTTTCCACTATCTCACTTTGTAATGGAATTTCAGCATGTAAACTTAATTTGGTGCCATTTATTTTTATTCCCTTTCAGATGTGAGAATCCTTCTTTTCTAAACAATCCAATTATTGTTATCAAATTCATGCTTCCCAGAAAGCCTGAGGTGATATAACTGAAATATCCTTGTTTCTCTTACTAGGTTAATTGAAAAACCACAGAAACTCTGAAGTTATTTTGGGGAAAGTAAGGCAACACATTTGGACATAAATTTGCACACAATATTTGAAGATCAGCTATGTTGTGCCCAGGTCTGTGTTTTGTGAATTCTTTTTGAAAAATTTCTCAAATGGTTTGTACCCACTTATGTAAGAACAGCAGTACTTTACCTGTCCTCATCTGCTCTCACTCTGATCCCATGTAATTTAAATATCAGCACACATAAAAAAATTATCTGCATTTAGTTTGACAACTTACTGTCCATGGTGGCTGAAATTTCACTTGAGAAGACACATCAGTGCTTTTCAATTGGAAAGGCAATTCAACATGCATGCGGTAAAATCTCCTCACTTCTCCTAAGTATTCCCTCTTCTTTCAGGAACAGATACTTACTCACAAATTCGGAATGTTTAACTGGGAACATATGACTGGTTACAATAGGGACAGGAGATAGTGTGTGTTCTCGCAACTAGAGAGTTTCTTCTGCTCTTCTCTCCTGGGGTGAAACAGTAGTGTAATGAAGGCTGGCCTCCAGCTGTCCTAGTTCCTTAGGACATCAATTAATCCCTGTGTTTCTGAAATCTATCTCTGTTTCTCAGTTATGTGTGTTTTGGGATGTACATTTATTGCCCTCTAAATCCCATTCCAATTATGCTAAGGAGGATGGTGAGAGCATGAAACCTAAGCCTAATGCCCCTTGTTGGTTAAAAAATAAATGACTCTCCCGCCATTCATACTGATAATTCTATAAATACTGTATTAATTTAACATTGTCTTGGATCTTCAATTTTGGCAATGACACTTTCATGTCTCACTTATGCAGCATCGTATTCAAGATTCCTAATATGTATTTATTGCACCTAGAGGGAAGGATCCAATAACATATTTATCATATAAAATATGAAGGGAAGATAAAAAATTAAAATAGTAATTAATTCTACATTTCAAATCTCATGAAATTGTAATTGCATATTAATAACTATAAGTGGCTTTAGGTCTGAACAAAGAATTTAATTTTTATGATGAAGGAACATTGTGTTCCAGAAATAATGTTCTTTTGCACTGGGGTCAAACTAGCATAAGCTACCTCAATAGTCATGGTGTTTAACCTAGCATTATCTAGGTAACTTCAATAGTTTATGGCAGAGTTCATATCTTCAAATAAAGATTTCATTAAAAAATCTCATGAGAATATAGGAGTTTATAATTCCAGAGGCTATTCTTCTGACTGTGGATAGCTCTTATAAACAATATAACTGGAAAACATTATTGACCTAATTTGTATCCACCATAACAACCTGATTTACATTCCTGCAGTGATCTATTAAATCCAAAAGGAAATGGGTTAGTTTCATTTTTTTTTAATTTTGTTATCATTAATCTACAATTACATGAAGAACATTATGTTTACTAGGCTCCCCCCTTCACCAAGACCCCCCAAACACCCCATTACAGTCACTGTCCATCAGCATAGTAAGATGCTGTAGAATCACTACTTGTCTTCACTGTGTTGCGCAGCCCTCCCCACACCCCCCCCTACATTATACATGCTAATCATAATGCCCCCTTTCTTTTTCCCCACCCTTATCCCTCCCTTCCCACCCATCCTCCCCAGTCCCTTTCCCTTTGGTAACTGTTAGTCCATTCTTGGGTTCTGTGATTCTGTTCCTGTTTTGTTCCTTCAGTTTTTCTTTGTTCTTATACTCCACATGTGAGTGAAATCATTTGATACTTGTTTATCTATGCCTGGCATATTTCACTGAGCATAATACCCTCTAGCTCCATCCATGGTTTTGTAAATGGTAGGATTTGTTTTCTTCTTATGACTGAATAATATTCCATTGTGTATATGTACCACATCTTCTTTATCCATTCATCTACTGATGGACACTTAGGTTGCTTCCATTTCTTGGCTATTGTAAATAGTGCTGTAATAAACATAGGGGTGCATCTGTCTTTTTCAAACTGGGCTGCTGCATTCTTAGGGTAAATTCCTAGAAGTGGAATTCCTGGGTCAAACGGTATGTCTATTTTGAGCTTTTTGAGGAACCTCCATACTGCTTTCCACAATGGGTGAACTAATTTACATTCCCACCAGCAGTGTAGGAGGGTTCCCCTTTCTCCACAACCTCGCCAACATTTGTTGTTCTTTGTCTTTTGGATGGTAGCCATCCTTACTGGTGTGAGGTGATATCTCTTTGTGGTTTTAATTTGCATTTCCCTGATGACTAGCAATGTGGAGCATCTTTTCATATGTCTGTTGGTCATCTGAATTTCTTCTTTAGAGAACTATCTGTCCAGCTCCTCTGCCCATTTTTTTAATTGGATTATTTAATTTTTGTTTGTTGAGGTGTGTGAGCTCTTTATATATTTTGAATGTCAAGCCTTCATTGGATCTGTCATTTATGAATATATTCTCCCATACTGTAGGGTACGTTTTTGTTCTATTGATGGTGTCGTTTGCTGTACAGAAGCTTTTCAGCTTGATATAGTCCCACTTGTTCATCTTTGCTTTTGTTTTCCTTGCACGGGAAGATATGTTCATGAAGAATTCACTCATGTTTATGTCCAAGAGATTTTTGCCTATGATTTTTTCTAAGAGGTTTATGGTTTCATGACTTACATTCAGGTCTTTGATCCATTTCAAATTTACCCTTTCATGTATGGGGTTAGACAGTGATCCAGTTTCATTCTTTTACATGTAGCGGTCCAGTTTTGCGAGCACCATCTGTTGAAGAGACTGTCATTTCCCCATTGTATGTCCGTGGCTCCTTTATCATATATTAATTGACCATATACGTTTGGATTAATGTCTGGAGTCTCTATTCTGTTCCACTGGTCATGTGTCTCTGTTCTTGTGCTAGTACCAAATTGTCTTGATTACTGTGGCTTTGAAGTAGAGCTTGAAGTTGGGGAGCAAGATTCCCCCCATTTTATTCTTCCTTCTCAGGATTGCTTTGGCTATTCAGGATCTTTGTTTTTTCCATATGAATTTTTGAACTATTTGTTCCAGTTCATTGAAGAATGCTGGATTGCATTAAATCTGTATGTTGCTTTGGGCAGGATGGCCATTTTGATGATATTAATTCTTCCTAGCCAAGAGCATGGGATGAGTTTCCATTTGCTAGTATCCTCTAATTTCTCTTAAGAGTGTCTTATAGTTTTCAGGGTATAGGTCTTTCACTTCCTTGGTTAGGTTTATTCCTAAGTATTTTATTTTTTTTGATGCAATTGTGAATTGAATTGTTTCCCTAATTTCTCTTTCTATTAGTTTATTGTTAGTGTATAGGAAAGCCGCAACTTTCTGTGTGTTAATTTTGTATCCTGCAACATTGCTGTATTCCAATAATAGTTCTAGTAGTTTTGGAGTGGAGTCTTTAGGGTTTTTTATGTACAATATCATGTCATCTGCAAATAGTGACAGTTTAACTTCTTTACCAAACTGGATTCCTTGTATTTCTTTGTTTTGTCTAATTGCCATGGCTAGGACCTCCAGTACTATGTTGAATAAAAGTGTGGAGAGTGGGAATCCCTGTCTTGTTCCAGATCTCAGAGAAAAAGCTTTCAGCTTCTTGCTGTTCAGTATAATGTTGGCTGTGGGCTTATCATATATGGCCTTTATTATGTTGAGGTACTTGCCCTCTATACCCATTTTACTGAGAGTTTTTATCATGAATGGATGTTGAATTTTGTCAAATGCTTTTTCAGCATCTATGGAGATGGTCATGTGGTTTTTGTCTTTCTTTTTGTTGATGTGGTGGATGATGTTGATGGATTTTTGAATGTTGTACCATCCTTGCATCCCTGGGATGAATCCCACTTGGTCATGGTGTATGATCCTTTTGATTTATTTTTGAATTCAGTTTGCTAGTATTTTGTTGAGTATTTTTTTATCTAGGTTCATCAGGGATATTGGTCTGTAATTTTCTCTTTTGGTGGGGTCTTTGCCTGGTTTTGTTATTAGGGTGATGTTGGCTTCATAGAATGAGTTTGGGAGTAATCCCTCCTCTTCTATTTTTTGGAAAACTTTAAGGAGAATAAGTATTATGTCTTCTCTGTATATAAGATAAAATTCTGAGGTAAATCCATCTGACCCGGGGGTTTTGTTCTTGGGTAGTTTTTTGATTACTGCTTTAATTTCTTTGCTGGTAATTGGTTTGTTTAACTTTTGTGTTTCTTCCTTGGTCAGTCTTGGAAGGTTGTATTTTTCTAAGAAGTTGTCCATTTCTTCTAGGTTTTCTAGCTTGTTAGCATATAGGTTTTCATAGTATATTCTAATAATTTTTTGCATTCCTATTGGTTCTGTCATGATTTTTCTTTTCTCATTTCTGATTCTGTTGATGTATGTTGATTCTCTTTTTCTCTTAATAAGTTTGGCTAGAGGTTTTTCTATTTTGTTTATTTTCTCAAAGAACCAGCTCTTGGTTTCATTGATTTTTTCTATTGTTTTATTCTTCTCAATTTTATTTATTTCTTCTCTGATCTTTATTATGTCCCTTCTTCTGCTGACTTTAGGCCTCATTTGTTCTTCTTTTTCCAGTTTTGATAATTGTGACATTAAACTATTCACTTGGGATTGTTCTTCCTTCTTTAAATATGCCTGGATTGCTATATACTTTCCTCTTAAGACTGCTTTTGCTGCATCCCACAGAAGTTGAGGCTTTGTGTTATTGTTGTCATTTGTTTTCATATATTGCTTGATCTCTATTTTACTTTGGTTGTTGATCCATTGATTATGTCGGAGTTAACCCTAGCATTTCCTTGTGTTTGAGGGCCTTTTTGCTTTCTTTGTACAATTTATTTCTAGTTTTATGCCTTTGTATTCTGAGAAGCTGGTTGGTAGAATTTCAATCTTTTTTAGTTTACTGAGGCTCCTTTTGTGGCCTAGTATGTGGTCTATTCTGGAGAATGTTCCATGTGCACTTGAGAAGAATGTATATCCTGTTGCTTTTGGATGTAGAGTTCTGTAGATGTCTATTAGGTCCATCTATTCTAGTGTGTTGTTCAGTGCCTCTCTGTCCTTACTAATTTTCTATCTGGTGGATCTATCCTTTGGAGTGAGTGGTGTGTTGAAGTCTCCTAAAATGAATGCATTGCCTTCTATTTCCTCTTTTAGTTCTGTTAGTATTTGTTTCACATATGCTGGTGCTCCTGTGTTGGGTGCATATATATTTATAATGGTTATATCTTCTTGTTGGACTGAGCCCTTTATCATTATGTAATGCCCTTTTTTATCTCTTGTTACTTTCTTTGTTTTGAAGTCTATTTTGTCTAATACTAGTATTACAACACCTGCTTTTTTCTCCCTGTTGTTTGCATGAAATACATTTTTCCCTCCCTTGACTTTAAGTCTATGCATGTCTTTGGGTTTGAGGTGGGTCTTTTGTAAGCAGCATATAGATGGGTCTTGCTTTTTTATCCATTCTATTACTCTGTGTCTTTTGATTGGTGTATTCAGTCCATTTATATTTAGGATAATTATTAAAATATATGTACTTATTGTCATTGCTGGCTTTAGATTTGTGATTATCAAAGGTTCAAGGTTAGCTTCTTTAATATCTTACTGCCTAACTTAACTCACTTATTGAGCTATTATAGACACTGTCTGATGTTTCTTTATTTCTGTAGCTTCTTCTTCCTCCTCCTCCATTCTTTATATGTTGGGTATTTTATTGTGTGTTCTTTTGTGTTTCCTTTGACTGCTTTTGTGAGTAGTTGATTTTATTTTTGCCTTTAGTTAGTATTTGGTTGGTCCGCTTTCTTTGGTGTGATTGTATTTTCTCTGGTCACATCTATTTAGCCTTAGGAGTGCTCCCATCTAGAGCAGTCCCTCTAAAATACCCTGTAAAGATAGTTTGTGGGAGGCACATTCCCTCAACTTTTGCTTGTCTGGGAATTGTTTAATCCTTCCTTCATATTTAAATGATAATTGTGCTGGATACAGTATTCTTGGTTCAAGGCCCTTCTGTTTCATTGCATTAAATATGTCATGCCATTCTCTTCTGGCCTTTAAGGTTTCTGTTGAGAAATCTGATGAAAGCCTGATGGGTTTTCCTTTGTAGGTGACCTTTTTCCTCTCTCTAGCTGCCTTTAAAACTCTGTCCTTGTCCTTGATCTTTGCCATTTTAATTATTATGTGTCTTGGTGTTGTCCTTGGGTCCCTTCTGTTGGGAGTTTTTGTGTACTTCCGTGGTCTGATCGATTATTTCCTCCCCCAGTTTGGGGAAGTTTTCAGCAATTATTTCTTCAGACACTTTCTGTCTGTTTTTCTCTCTCTTTTTCTTCTGGTACCGCTATAATGTGGATATTGTTCATTTTGGATTGGTCACACAGTTCTCTTAATATTGTTTCATTCCTGGAGATCCTTTTATCTCTCTCTGTGTCAGCTTCTAAGCATTCCTTTTCTCTGGTTTCTATTCCATCAATGGCCTCTTGCATCTTATCCATTCTGCTTATAAATCCTTCCAGAGATTGTTTCATTTCTGTAATCTCCTTCCAGACTTCATCCTTTAGCTCTTGCATATTTCTCTGCAGGTCCATCAGCATGGTTATGACCTTTATTTTGAATTCTTTTTTAGGGGGATTGGTTAGGTCTATCTCCCCAGGTTCCTTCTCAGGGTAGGATGTCTGGGTTAGTCTGGTCTGTATCAAATTCTTCTGCCTTTTCATGGTGATAGAGGTAGTTGTGGGGAGCTGGCGCATGTGTTAGCTGGGAGTACATCCCTTCTTGCTGTTTTGTGGCCTTCCTCTCCTGGGAGAACAGCTAACCCTAGCAGCTTGTGCTGGGCAGCTGCACACACACGGTGTTTCTAATTCTTGCCTGGCCACTGTGAAAGAATCTTTGCCCTGCTGTTGTGGGCGTGGCCAGCCTCAGGCTGCTGCTCCACTATGGCGGAGCGGCGTTGGAGGCAAAACGGGTGAGAGGCTGTTTATCTCTGTGAGGGGCCTCCAAGCTGTGCTGCCGCCCAAGGGGTTAGGGCACCCAGAGTTCCCCAGGATTCCCAGATGCTGGGCTAAGTGTCCCAGGACCTTTCTGTCCAGTTGTGGTGGGCCTGTCCCTTTATGTCTTTCAAAAAGCACTTGCTTTTCTTTGTCCCAGTGGCACCAGCTGCGGGGACCCACTCGCAGGTTTTACTGTCCCATTTCTGTAGTATCCAGCACCCCATGTACTGTGTGTCTGCGCTCCGGTGTGGATGGCTAGGGCTGGGTGTTTAGCAGTCCTGGGCTCCCTCTCCCTCCCTTCTCCTACTCCTCTCCTCCCGCCAGGAGCTGGGGTGAGGGGTGCTCAGGTCCCACCATGCCATGCCTTATATCTTATCCCCTTCATGAGGTGCTGGGTTCTCGCATGTGTAGATGTAGCCTGACTGTTGTACTGTATCTTCAGGTCTCTCTTTTAAGGATAGTTGTTTTTGTTGTATTTTCCAAAATATATATGGTTTTGGGAGGAGATTTCTGCTACTCTACTCACGCTGCCATCTTGGTTCTGCTGGTAAGTTTCTTTTAAGAGAGACAGAATGAAGTAGGAAAAAATAACAGCTTTTTTTTTTTTCAAATAAACCAGAAAGCATAACTGGTAAGATTTATTCAGACCAATTCAAATAGTTCAAAGATTGAGGCTAGTCCACAGAGTGAAGTTACAGTAATAATGGTCTGTTTCTAATTTTTTGTGATCACATCTTTTTGTATCTGTTCAATGAGGCTCATCCTTTGGTTCTTGCATCTATCTGGCACCTAGGAAGGCAAGCAAACATTATTCCACATTCCAGCCTTAGCATCTTGATTTAACTAAGGCTTATTGTTATTTAAGTGTTAGATATCTTCAGATCAAAAATGGAATTCTTGTTATTTGTTGCTAGACTCCACCCTATACAACATAGTGGAGAGATCCAATTCTGGTCTTGCTGTGTGCAAACTGTGTGCCTGCAGGCACGTCACAACCCTATTGAATCTCATATTTACTGTCAGTGTAATCAGTCTAATACTACTTCCTGTGTTTACATACAGAATCAAATTAATGCAGGCAAAGAAAAAAAAAGTAAAAAAACCTAAATGTTATATTAAAAGGATGGAATTTCTACAACTACCAGAGAGGTTATATACATTCATCTTCATTCACTCAAAACATGTTAACTGAATACTTATCACGGGCCAGTCTCTGATTTACCTGGTGTGGCTGAGAAGTAAATAAAACAGACTAACAGTCTTGTCATCATGGAGCATACTTTTTAATTCAGAAGGCAGTGTGACAATAAATAAGCAAAGGTGATTTTAGGGCATAGGACATAGATAGGAAAAAAATGAGAGAATGAGAGGAAGCTAAACTAGATAGATTGCTCATGTACTTTTTAATTACTTTACTAAAATGTGTACATATAAATAAAGATCTATACACAGTATTATATGTAGTTTGTATAAGTACTGTGTAATAACATATATAATATGCACCATAAACATACTATATGTGTATAGTATACTATGTATATACCATTATATATATTTGGCATATATATTGTATATATATATAATATCTCACTTGAGGTTTGTAGGACTTGAGTCTGGCTTGATGTCTTTCCTTCATCTTGAAACATTGGTCAGTATTCCTTCATATATCGATTCTGCTTCAGTGTCTCTCTTTCCTTCTGGACACCAATTACATGTATGTATCTTTTAATTCTCTTATCCTATCTTCTGCATTCCTTTATAATCTTAAGGCTTGATCTAGGTATTCTCTGCTTCTCTATTTGCTATATTTCAGTCTCCTAATCTTATCTACTGATCTAGATAACTACTGTTAAACTAATCTATTGATTCCTTACTTCATATATTATATGTTCTAGGATTCCATTTAATTCTTTTTCATAGATTCAACATCACCTATGACTGCCTCCATCTTTTCATTTGTCTTGTTGAAAATATTCATTATAATTATTTTAAAGTTGTTTCTGATAAACCTAGCATCTAGACTACCTATTAGTCTGATTCTATCTCTCATTTTTATTCTTAGTGTCAGATAAGTAAATCTTATTTCCCAGTGTGCTTGAATGAAGGACATTATTTTTATTTATTTTTTAATGTAGAGATTCTACATGACAATTCCTTCCAATGCATAAGATTTAATTTTCTTCTCTCTGGCAGACATTAGGTTACAGGTAGAGCACTTTGACTTCTGAGACTTTTACTCCTAAAGCTGTAGCATTTTTGGGGTCTCAGTAAAGACTCAACTATTTAGTAGAGATTTTTACTCACAGACCTTGATCTCTAATTCTTTATTTCTGCAGCAAGGTATGATGTAATACCTTAGTCATGTAGAGGTTGCTCTTCTTGGCCTGTAACATACATGCATAGCTGGAATTGGAATGTCTCAAGAGGAAGCTGCAGGCAAAATATTTCCTCACTTCTCTGAGTCCTCTTTTTAGGGGAAGTTCTTGGTCCTTCAAATTGTACAACACTGGTAACTATGAATTTTAAAGTTTGTCTTCTCAGGACAGTGAAACTATTGTAAAAAAATTGGCATTTTAAATACTCATCTAGTTTTTAGTTGCTCTTGTCAGGTCAGTTAATCCTACTCCAACTACTCTGTCCTAGCTAGAGGTGGAGTTTTGATTTTTGTTTTTAAAATATTATTTTTGTTCAATGTGTGGAGAATAATTAACAGTGAAGGGAAGGGTAAAAATAAACAGATAAGTTAGAAGTTACTACAGTATATAGACATGGCATTGGGGGTGTCAGCCTGGGAAAGAACAGGAGAGTTTGGTAACTTTGAGAATTTGAAGGACATGGGGGAAAAAAGACAATAGATGAAAATGTTTAGCAATTACGTTAATAAAAATTATTCCTATTATATATATTTACATTGTAGTTGTGTATTGATTTGTGGGAGATATTTATTTTTCCAAAAACATTGGGTAGTTGGCTGTAGCCATTGCTGAGATAGGAGAGACTGCAGGAGCAATCATATTGGAAGAAAAATTAACAATTATTTGAGCATGTTAATTTGAGGTGCCTATTATTTACTGGCATAAAGATGTCTCATAGACATTTGGATGCCTGATTAGAGCTGATGATATAATCTGGGAAATCACCAGCACATAGAACATATTTAAATGCTCACTGAAGGTATTTAAAGAGAGATATATCTTGGGTAATTTTTTTCTGTTTCCATTTTTATTAGGATTGTTTTAAATTCACATACCAAGTTACAGAGAACTGATACTCTTATATTGAAAACTTCATACAGAATTTCCTTATTCCAAATCAGAATGGTTTCTTTTCCATCATTTCAGATCTCACTTCAAGTTCTCCAATAGTCTTTTAAAGTGTTACTTACATATATATTCCATATTTCAACTTAATTTTATTTGCCTCTACTAAAAATTAACTGTTATATTTATAGTCCTAAAAAGAAAAGTCCTGCTAATCAATCTTGTAGCTCTTCCTGTTCCAGAATTATGCCTGCAAATGCCAAGCGTCTGAACTTGCCATGGGTAAAACAAGTGACTAATCTGGAGAGCCTCATTAAATATGCCACTATTTAGAAAAAGGTATTTTCCTTGAAATGTAGACTCAGTCCTCGTATCTGTCCACAAAAACACCCCTGAAAATCACTATGAGCATCTAGGAAGAGAAGAGAATAAACTGTGGCCTTTAAAAACCAATGCCACTCAAAAGTAGACTTAACCGTGACATCTGGAGCTGTTTCAAGGTGTTTCAGTATGTAAAGCCTTTTGAATCAGAAAGGCCAGGAGTGTTAAGACAGCAGGAAAGTAATAGAACAAAAACACAAAGAAGCTGCAGTAACAAGCTCCCTGGGTAGTTCTTAACCCTGCTCTAAGCACATATGAAAAAGGCTGAATCGAGAGGAAAAATATAATAAGTTCTAATTATTGTTGGGGATAACAAAGTTTGTCTTAAAAAACTAAAAATAAAAGTAGTTTATTACTTTTCTTAACAAATAAAATAAATTTTACTTATTTCAACATTATACAAAACAGTTTTGTTGACGTGGCCATATGTCCAGATTTATTTTAAAAATCTGCAAACTACCTTTCCAGCTTTTCTTAGAGATAGACAAGTCCATAAGATGCGTAATGGCCACTGCATTGTATGTTGAATTTGAAGGGTGAGTTTTTAAAAATCGTTTAAAAAAGAGCCAGGGTCAGCTCATACCCTCCTTTTCTTTTTTTTTTTTTTTTAAAGCTTTTTGCATTTCTTCGTCTTTACAATCCATATGTAGATATAATGGCTGGATGCAGCTGGAACAATCAATCACCTTGCTAAGGGGCCCAGTGAACAAAGCAGAAAGGGCTGCAAAAACCTCAGGCCTAAATATCCTTGAACTGTAACCAAGAAGGTCTGAATGTTCCCTTAGACTGGCTAAGTTTTAGACAGATTTCTTCTGACTCTAGGCTCCTCATATCCCTTTTCTTAGAGCATTTACTTTAGAAAATCTGTAATGGCAAACTTTGCCCCTCTAAAACGTGTGTAAGTTTCCTTAAAAGCCTCTTGCCAAATTGATGAGTCAGGAGATTACCTTCCCAAGGATCGGAAAGGCATCTCTTTAAAATATAAATATGGAAGGAAGAGAGCACCCCTATCTCCTAGTCTCTCTGGAAGGATCGGAGCCTAACATCAGTGGGCTTCCTGTTCTAGGTTGCAAAAACTACCTCCGGTCATGAAGGTAGGAGAACGCTCACTTTTCCTTCGGGTACGGCCAATTAACAAACACAGACAGCCCACATTTCCCCCAGTCCAGCTCTTAAAAACCCTCCTGCTTTTGTTTCAGTGGAACTGAGCTCAATATCTTTCCCCTGTTGCAATATTATTGGAGTAAAATTGATTTTTGTTTGTTTCTCTTGTCCAGCCTGATTATTTTTCCCTTTAACAGCTGCCACCCTGGACCTGAGACGCCTACCTCAAGATTTGGTGTTACTTGAAAAAAAATTAATCTCAATCTTATTCCAGTTATTGTTTTTTGTGGAACTGAATCTAATCCCTAACTGATATATAATTCTCTAAGAAAGTCAGAAAATTTAAAATTGAATCACAGCCTATGACCATTTGAAGTTCTCTGTTCTTAGGCACATAAAGCTGGAGAGGAAAAAAGAAAGAAAAAAAGAAACAAGAAAAATACAATCCAAGAATTGAACTGAAAGATTAAAAATCAGTCTTTATAAAACAATAATTTTTAAGTGTGGAGGTAGAAAGGATTAAGCTTTCTATAGTGAAATTCAATCCTTACTATCTCAAAAATTTATTTCTTGAGAAAATTAAGTAAATTTGTTGAGGGTTTTCTTTTAATAGAGAAAATGACAATCATCTGCCATGTGTCATAAAATCTTTTCAAGAATAAGAATTGAAAAAAAGTCAATATTACTTAGATTTAGTTTGCCTGTTGTTTATTTATGCTTATCCAATAAAAGTACAGAGATTCTTGTTAAGGAAAAACACTAGCACCAACTATCAGTCATTCAGAGTGGAAATATGGAAAAGCAATGCCATACCTAATTACAGGAGCTAAATGCTGCTGTCTGAATTTATCTAGCTGTTGTAATTTAATCAGAGTTAAATTAGATGATTGTTTAATTAAAATTGAAACCAATTAATTGTTCCAATTGTTTCTATGAAAGATGCAGTTTCTTACCAGATCCACTTTGATGAAGCGATCACTTGGAACATTGCCTTAGGACCATTGCTGTGAATTGAAGTCATTCACAATGTAATCATGTTCTTACTTTGAAGAGAAAAATATTTACTTTAAGTATTGGTCCCCCTAACTGTAATCTCTTTCTTAAAACAAGAAAGTTATTTGTTTCTCAAAATAACTTTTGGAAGAAATAGAATAGGAACTAGAACAATGACAGAAGTTTGATTTTTTAAATTTACTCAATTCTTACTCATTCTTTGTCCTCAAATGACCATTTTCACTTCTGCTGACATTGCCCATAAATTTTTTCGATTTTAATTTTGCAAACTATTTCTGTGTTAGTGACTTGACCGACGTTTTTATATGATGTAACTGATTTCTGTTGGACTACTTGCTCCTGATTTTTTTTTCTCACTTAACTCTGCTTTGGTTATGCATTTTTTTATCTTACTCTGAATTTATGTCATTTATCACTGCTCCCTTTTAATGCTGACTTACATATTGAGGATGTGGATCTGAGAGGGGGTCAGGATTTGGATGCATTTCTGATGTATGTGGTAGTTTAAGCCAAGCCATGATGACACTGGCTAGCATGTTTGGGAATCTCCAAGTAGTTGAAGCCAAAAGAAAGCCTAGATTTAGAAAACAGCCATGTTAAAAACAATAGTTTTGCCTTCTGGTAACTTTTTTTCCTTTCAATAAGTTGAAAGGATTGATACTATTTCTATGATTAGAAAGGAAAACACATCTGTCACCTTATTTTTCTCATTATTGCTTCATTATTCCTTTGCAATTTGAAATCAAGTCTGCCCCTCTAGCCAACAGGGTGGCAAGGCAACCGAGAGAAATGTGACTCCAGACAGAACTGCTTCACTCTGCATTGCACGTGAGTATTCTAATCCTGTGTACTTTGGCGGAAATTGGATATTCTGTCCTAAGTCTAGTTCACCAAAGTATCAGGGTCCAGAGAGTGGATGAGAAAAATAAGCAGCTGGAGTCATAAACGCTAAAGGCATGGTTGGACCATCTTTGTGTAACCATTCTTCCCCTGGCTAAAACCAGGGGAATGTTGAAATTTCCTTTGTCTAAATAGCCTTATCCAAGTGAGACATTTTTTAAGAAAATTATTCAAACACAATATAAAATACATTCTCAAAGTAGAAAATGGTTTAGGATACAGAAATCTTTTTTCCCCTTATGATATCTATTCAAGCTGTTGAGTAAGTATATTCATGGCTCAAGGGGAAGGAAGAAATAGAATGAGTTGGAATCCTAAGGAAGTTTTTGCCTTTAATTCATATGCAATCTTTGGGCTTCCATCATCCTTTCAGAGATTCAACAGCTCCTTTCATAAGTTCAGGTTGTGGCTGCCTGAGGGATAGAGACTTGCTGCTAAAAAATATACCTGAAAATACATTGGATGATTTCAAAATCCATAAATTGGCTAAGGAGAACCAGTCTAATCATGGTGCTGACACCAGCTGGCTTTGTTCTCTTGGAAAATTACACTACCTTTTAGAGCATTTCCTCATCTCTGAAAGAAAAGTGATGATTAAATAATTTCAAAGACCTCTTCCATTATTCAACATTACTTGCTTTTTACTCCAGAATGCCCAGAAATTTGTGTCTGCTCTAATATTGTCCACACAATATGGAGACTAAGAATAGCTAATAATAAGGAGACAAATACAATCCATCCCTTGCTGTCAAAGAGTCCACTTTGTAATGGGAGAAGAACAATGTGCAAGAAATGTCCTTCTAGACGTTACTTTTAAACAGACTTCGAGTCAAATGGTTGTTATATGGTTAAACATTCAGTTAAAAAAAAAAGTGGGAATACAAAGACAATTACAAAATTCCCATCCTTAAGCAATGCATTGTGCAGTGGAAGATACAACATTAAAACAGGTAATTCAGTGTGTAATGACATTTTCTAAGATGCAGGTATATACAGATTGTATTAACATACACATAAGGCTTGTATCACTCACTTTAGAAAGTCAGGGAAAATGTATTCTGAAGCTATGGTTTTTGGGACAAAGCATATATTTTTAATATCAAGTATTTCTTCAAGAAAAATTCTCCAGATAGCCAAAGACAACTTCTAATAACCCTCAAGATACTTGCTATGCCACTGTGCCACAGCTCAACAAGCAAGAGCAAAAGAATCCAGGGTACTTGTTTCTTCTTAGTAACCACCTAAAATAATAATAGTAATAGCAATGATAATAATATGCAACCAAATAAATACATGTGTACTTTTATTTAGATATTGAATACTATACTCCAGGCACTGGGCGTAGTGCACAAAAATGGGATGAGTCTTTGTTAAACTCACAGTTCTGGGGGAGACCAACAAAAAACAAGTAAATACCTAATAAGTATACAATTGCCAGGTGTGGTTATTGTTATAGAGAAATTAAGTAAGATGTCTTCATAGAAAATAGGGTCAGGCAATTTACTTTTGGCTTGGTGGCTCAGAAAGTCTCGTTGATGAGATCACCCTTAAGCTAAGACTTGAAGGAGGAGGAGGAATCAGATGCCCTTAGCCAAGCGTTGGACTTACAGTCAAAGACCTCTGTTTTGCTGGCCTATGACCTGTCATTTGCTGGCTGGCAGGTAGTCCATCCAAGGACAAGTGCACTTGTCTGAAGTACACCAGATACAGATAATAAAATGTGAGAAGTTCTGGAAGACTAAATGGGCATGTTCCGTGAATGAGTGGTGTGTAGCGAGTTCAGTGGGGCAGGAGATTTGACTGAAGGGATGAGATTTCTCATGGCTTACTTGGACATAGTAACAAGGCTGGATTTGTTTTTACATATTTAGAGGGGAATTGGATGTCCCAATTTATAGTTTTTTAAAAGAATGACTATTTTTTTGGCAACCTGCTGTGCTCATAAAGAAAATCAAGGTAAATGCAGGAGTCAGAAAAAGACTTAAGGAGATGTTTTACCAAGTTATTAGTTTGTCATTTTACTAGAATCTTTATACTGAGAAGCTTTGATGTCTACCACCTTCATTCATGTTTTTCCTCCTGTCTTATTAAAATACTAATGTGAATATTTTATATTTATGTGTTGTATCTTTAGGAATTATTTAATTTCAAAGCTTCTCTAACAATGGAAAGAAATGCTTCATCCAAAGTTTTAAGAAAAATATTTGGGGAAAGTAAACAATGAAATTTTACTTTGACTTGAGCTATCAAACCTTAATATAGGATTACTCCTCCCTGATGCTACCTGTGAATAAGTACATGCTAAGTGCTTTACCTAATAAGAAGCAACTGAATTGTCTTATGATAAAAGAACTTTAAAAATACGTTTTAATGAATTAGGATATATTTGGAGATTGTATTTTGGTTTCAAGAACACTGCATATCCTTGAGAAATTGAATTACCTAAATATAAAAAGCAATATCGGGGCATAGATACTGAATATCAAAGGATAAATACTACTACTGCTATGACTGTTAAAGAAAATAATAACAAAAAATTCTTAATTGCCACCTCATCTCTGCTACATGTATTCTTAGATCTTGAGCTATCTTTGCTGTGCTTAAATGACTTCAAACTCTAAATGAGCACTTTTGATTTTCCACTGAGAGTGTTGAAATTAGAAACACATTTTCTCTAGCCATTAAGCATGACTTGAGATGGCATATGCTAGCCAATTACAGGGTGAAAATGAATTTTCAGATAGCTATGAATTAAACACACACACACCCATAATTGAAAAGGAAAGTCCTCTGTCTCTACTGTTGTACAGATAAAACGAATCCCCACAACTCACATAGGTTCTTAATTATTTTCTACTGAGGATTATTCACTTCATTGACCAACCTCGTTGAAAAAGATAACTAAAAATTAATCAATCTCTATATGCTTGCTCCAAAAATAAATATGTACTAAAAATATAGTAATAATCTATATTACTGAATATAGTAATAATCACATAGAACTAAGTTTATTAAGCACATACTCAAGTACGACAGAAAAAAACAACTTTCCAATATTTATAGCCCACGTATTTAAGTTCAAATGAAGAAACTGAGAAAGAATATCTGGAGGAGTAAAATCTGCCACATTCACTCTCAAGAGATAATTTCCCTGTCAACTAATTTTTGTGGAGGTGTTTGCATGAGCCGTCTCAGACAGAGATATGATGAGAGAAGAGAGAGAGCCAGGGCAGTCACTGCTGTCCTTCTGCTATCAAGTCTCTTTGTGAGGATTTTCAGACAATGTCATGTCAGGGGAAAGTTAATCTCTCAAGGAGTATGTCAGTTAAACAATTTAAAACAAACATCAAAGAGAATTTAAAAAGCAATTAAATTAAATATGTGTGTAAATGCTCACTTCATCATTAAAAAATTGAGATACGATTTTGCAAAATGCTTAGATTTCCAAGTTACTTGCAGCGTTTTGAAGGAAGGGATGAAGCTTTGGAAGGAAACCACATGGATACTTAGCATTTGAATTTCTGAAAGTGTTGGTCAAAGCAACCAATCCCACCAAAGAATATACCGAATGAATAAAAAGAGAGAGAAATGATTACTCTATGAGTAGACAAATTCCACTTAAACAAGCACCTAAGTTTTCTGACACTTTGTTTTTGTCTCAAAAGATAGAAAAGTAGAAGGAACAAAGGATGCAATGGCTACTTGGACAATTATAATCAATGAGAAGTAATGAGTATTAGAGGACCTGACAAAAAAAATGTGTTGGTTATATGCTTATTAAATGACTTAATTGGTGAGATACATGGAAGTTACCTGAATCTTACACAGTTACAGGTAGAAATTTGTAACAGGAGAGGAAAATAGCCCTGAAAACTTGTCGGACACCAGCATTTAAATGAACAACAATGTATTTACTCTGATATCCATACTAATAAGTTCATCATTCCATAGTGAATAATTACAAAATAAATAGTCTCTACTATTTACTCTTCTTGTAACATTAAACTTTTTGGGTCTCATATTTATCATATATAAAGAAGAAAATAAAATATTTAGGTGAAAGGACTATTGTAAATATATATATACTATGTGTGTTTACACACAGACACACACACACACACACACACACACACACACACACACACACCAGTCATAGACACTAGTGATCTGTTAACAAATAAAAACCATCACTTTCTTAAATTATAAATTCTAAATTGTTAAATTTATTTTCTTTTGTTATCAGCATTACTTTTGACTTGAATCTGAAATTACATTTTGGCCATAAATTCAGTATTCAATTCCAACCTCTCAATTAATAACACGTAACAAAGCAGAGATTCTTTTAACCTCCACTGTGGATGGCCCATTCCAAATGACTACTAACATATCCTAGTTGGTGGCTCACTTTCCTGTTCCCCACTATAATGACATCTCTGTCCTGAATACTGATTCAGTTGTTGACTAGTTAATCTGTCTCTTATAAATGCTTAGTCCTAGGGGAACAAATTTTCTCTTTGTTCCCCAGGCATAGATTAGGCCCCTTTAAAGCAAGATGTTCACATTTACTGGATTTATTCAGTTCTGACCAGAGATACCTGCCAAAATCTGACCCTAAAATTTTATTATCTTCTCTCATCATTTCCTTCAATAAGAGAATGAATCTAGATTTTTTCTTACAGAAGAAATATCACTTCTTACAGTAGAAAATCCATGTATCATTTTGAAAATGATCCTGCATAAATATTTAAATACATATTTATCTAGGGCCATTAGGTAGCATTTACAAGCATATTCAAATGAACAGAATTAATTGGATAATAATTTTCTGTTTATTTAATCAACACTATTGCTAACCTGTAAATAAGTGACTGAATGATTTCAGGTAAATACAATAAAAATGGTAAAATCATTTGTACAAGTAGATTTATAATCTCAATGCTGAGCATTAGGTGTTCATTTATATTCTATTTTCTACTGCTACAGATTATTTATTCCTAAATTTTTGCTATGTGAAAGAGTTCATTATGTGTTTACAAGTATATCTGCAATGTCACACTAATAAAAACATAAATATTTTGGTGAAGGCTTTATACTCCTTAGAAGCAACAATCTTTATTATGACAAAGGGTTTAAAGCTCCCTGGGGATTAGGATTCTAATTTATGTACCTCTGCATCATAATGTCTTGCAAAGAGGATGGCATATACTTGGTATCCCATAAATTCATGCTTTTCCCAGTTTTTCCTGTGCTATAATACAAATGTATTTATTACAGGTAATTATTTTAAAGTGTGAGAAACATGACATGCTGGTATTTATTGAGCTTACACATTCAAATACTAAATTCTTCCACTTTTCCACCACTTATCTAGCATATATTTAAAACTGTGTGAAACTTTCCTGAAGTTGGGATGAGGGAGTTTTATATCTTAGATTTCCAAATTCTAAGTTTCCTAAATTCCAGATTTTTGTTTAGTTATAATTAAAACTTGATTTAACATTTACAAAGTACATTTTGGAAAGGAAATAAAGGGATTTAAGCCTTTTGTAGTCTAAGAATGGCATGCTATTTTCATTCTACTTCGTATGAAGCAAAGTTTCAAGTTGATAAGATTATAGAATATTGATACAACATTTGGTGGGAATATAAAGAAAATATATAAAATGAAAATACATATGAATATGAAAATAGTGTAAAATATGAACATATGAACATAGGAATGGAAAACATATACAGTAAATTCTTTGGATTGAGTTGAATGATTGAGTGAGAAAGTAGATAGTACTTTTCTATTTTATTTTCTCAGTTGCAATGGGTATTCATCTCTGGCTTTATGAAAGTATGTTGTCTGTTCCTAGTGGTATAAGGCTTCATTCCATAGGGAAGAATTATCCTAGTAAGGTTTTGTGCCTCTGCTATTCTGTGCAGCTGCTTTTCCCCTTCTGCAGATCTGTATCATGAGTGAGATAGTCTCTCATCTTCCACATTACCCTCAACCTTCCCTGTTAGCATCTGGTAGAGGTTCTTGCAAAAGACCCTGCAAATGGCTGTGAGTCCCCCTTTGTCTGCAATTTCTAGGGCATCTATGCTCTTGTGCTAGCCTATACTGGGCCTATAGCAATTCATTAAAACTTTTACCTGGATTATTTTTACTGGCTTTTATGGTAGCCTGCATCTCCCCCAGCTAAGCAAGTGTTTGAATTCTAATTCTGCTTAGACTTCTGTCTATCCTTAATCCTTAGGTTAGTTGTTTGTCCTGTGAACTCGACTCTCTGATGCTTCAAATAATTGTTATTTCATTGACTATTTTTATTGTTGTGTGGGTGAGAGTGGTAGTCTTTTCAGCTTTCTTCATTCTGAGTAAAATTCACAAGTCTCTGGGGAAAACAACATAGAGCAGAACATCCAATAGCTGTGGTCTAACATACATGCAATCAGAATACAAAAAGGAGGGTAGAGAACGGGCAGAAGGAACATTTGAAAAGACTGTGACTGAGAATTTTCCAAAATTAAGGAGAGACATAAAAACATATATTCAAGAAGTTCAGTTATATGAAGTAAAATAAATATAAAACACGCCCCCCCACACATCTAGACATATAATACACAAATTCCTCCAAACTAAAGAAAAAGAGAAAACCATGAGTATGCCCTAAAATCAAAGGTACGGTACATACAGATAACAAGAATAAGAAATATGACAGATTTCTTATGATAATCTATGCAAGTCTGAAGACAATATTTGGAATATTTTATTTTTGGGGAGCAGCTTAATATTATTTTAAAAAGATAAAATTAGTTGTGTGTTGTATACAAAATGGAAATTGGTACCAAATTTAAATAGTAACTGAATACAGGATGTTAAAATTAAATTATGTAAATACTCAATCAAAAATAAGTTAAGGAGAAAAAAAAAAGAAAAAAACAAATACAAAAGAACCCAGAAGATGGTAGATTTTAATTCAGCTATATCAATTGTTACATTAAATGTAATTAGCCTGAATTTGTCAATAAAAGACAGTAACTGACTGATTGACTGGATTATAAAAGAGAACTCTATTTTGATGCTAGCAACAATAAGCCTACTTTAAATATGAAGAATAGAAGGGTCAAAAGTAAAATGATGGAAAAAATAGTATGTAGACACAGAATCTAGAGAAACTGACATGGTTATATCAATATCAGAAACAAAAGAAGACTTGAGAACAAAGAAGATTACACAGGATAAAGAGAAACATTATAAAATGATCAAGTGATCAATTCACCGAGAAGACGTAACAATCAAAATTGTTTATGAATAGAACACGTGAGCTTCAAATATATGTGGGAAAAAACTGAAATAATGGCTAGAGAAATAGACAATCCACAAATGTAGTGGGAAATTCTAAATAATTGATATCAGAATATCAGTAAGACTATAGTTATTTCATACCACAAAAGCAGAATAAATATTCTTTTCAAAGGCACAGAACATTCACAAAGCTATAAAACCTTCAAAGTTTATAAAGCAAACCTTAACAAGTTTGAAAATTCAAATCATGCAAAATATGTTCTTGGACTGTAGGTAACAGAAAGGTATTTGGAAAATTATCAAATATCTGAAAATTAAACAAAGAATCCATAAAAAATTAATGTGATGAAGAAGTCACACAGAAATTTAAAATATATTTAGAATAATAATAATATATGCATATATATTAAATTTAAGTTTCCAACTTAATAAATAAAAGTACAGAGAAGGAAATAATATAGAAAAGAGAAAAATCAATAAAATTTAAAATAGAAGAGATATAGAGAAAATCAAAATAACAAAAAGCTTATTTGAAAAGATCAATATTAATATAGCTCTAGCCAATAGACCAAGAAATATAAAATAAGCAAACCACAAATAACAGGAATGAAGAAACATCATTACAGAACTTACAGATATTAAGAAGAAGAACTGGGTAATACTAAAAGTGACTATATGCCTATATATTTCACAACTTAGAAAAAATGGAAAAGATACTTGAAATAAATAGCCTGTCCAGTCTCACTCTCGAAAAAAATACAAACTTGACTAGTCCTATAGTTTTTAAAGGATTTGAATTGATAAAGCATTCCAACACAAGGTCAGAAGAAATTATTGGAAATTCTACCAAAGATTTAAGGAGAACATACCATCAATTTTTCACGAAACTACTGAAACTTGGAAGTATAAAGAAGTGTTGAACTTCCACATATTTGAAATTTTTCTGAAGTCCTTTTCGATATTAATTTCTAATTTCACTGCATGATGGTCAGAAAACATAAATTGTATGATTTCATTCTTTTTAGATTTATTGACACTTGTTTTATGTCCTAATACATCATCTATCCTGGAGGATGTTCCCTGTGCACTTGTTAGTAAATATTCTGCTGTTTTGGGTGTAGTGTTCCACACATGTCTGTTTGCCTTAGTTGGCTTATAGTTATGCATTTTTAGTAAAAGCTTGGAATATAAAGTTGTAGAATTGCTATGCTTTTTCATTCTTCAAAAATATTATCCTGACAAATGTCTCTTCCAATTTTAATGTTTTCTTATACTCAAGAAGTGTGTTTAATTCTTCTTTGTTTCCCTAGCTATCATAGTAGACTTATTTATTAGGTTTAAGGGAATTATTTTATTTTTATGTCTCTCAATTGCTGTGATTCAGTACCTGCACTATAAGATTAAGGACCAAGGTATATACATCAAAATGCAACTGAATTATTTAATGATGCTGTGGCTAGTTTGGTTTAGGTTGAGCATTCATAGTAAATAGTTCCTATAACTCATTTCCAAACCCCTTTAATGGTCATGCCTACAGGCCCAAATATTCTCTCATTCAATAAATTATGACTGATAATTGAAAATATATCTATTTTAATTTGCTCTTTAACAAAACACAAGTAAAACAGTTCACATATTTTCAGTATACTTCTAAATTAAGTAATAAGCATGTAAAAGCCATTTTCCTTTAGTTTAGTTGAAACTATGACATGTGAAAGTACACTTTTATAATCTCTGTCTGTCATAGTATGCAGTTCCAGGCCCTACTATTAAAATGGAAATACTTCAGAAACTGCAAAATTAGACAAACTACTAGAGACAGCAGAAACTAAAAGAGCAAAGATAAAAAACCTAGTAAAATAGATTGGCAAGTCCCTGTAAAATTGCTGCATGCACAGAACTTGCCAAATTACAGTCATGGTCTTAGGATAAAACATCTGCAATAGCTGACTTATTAAAGGGCATTAGTTCAGGCTTTATGAATATTTATATCTTCTGCAAAAATTGTGCTTTTGGAATGAAAAGTCAGTCATCAAAACATGCCACAGATATATTTCCCTTTGAAAAGTGAATACCAGTTATTTAAAACAGAATTCACTTCTTTCTTCATTCTTCTTAAAGCAAGAGTAATTTTCTGAGTAAAAGGCTTTTTGTGAGCATATTGATGATTTCTATCTGCATAAAAGTATCTTTCCTAAAATATTAAAATATAAGACAATAACTTAATTTGGAAAGTAAATAAGAATGTATAAACTCATGCAATATTCTTGACTGACCTAGAACAAATTTTAGAAATTCTGAATAGATAATATTGTCTTTCCCCATGTCCATAAGTTTAACTTTTAATATTAAGGTCACTTTTCATAATAAATATCTTCTGTACACAGTGCAATGACCCCCCACAACAATGACCCTGACCTGATTTTAGGAATCTGGAATGTATCACTATATGTGGCAAAAGAGACTTGCAGAGATGATTAAGGTAAAGACCTTGAGGGGGGGAAATTATTCTGTAGTATTTGAGTGGACCGAACATAATCATATAATCCTTAAAAGAAGAAGAAAGAGGAAGACGAGTGCATCAGAGAGACAATACATGAAGACTAGGGCCCTGAGCCAAGAAATGTGGCAAGTCTCCAGAGCTGGGAACAGCCCTCAGCTGACAGCACCAAGAAAGCAGGACCTCACTCAACCCAGCAACTGCCAAAACTGAATGAGCAAGAAGACCATTCTGCCAACATTCTGAATGAACAAGGACACAGATTCTACTCCCCACCCCAGTCTCCAGAGAGGAACCAAGGCTTCCAAGCCCTTGATGTTATTTAGCCTGGTGAGACCTCTATGAGACATGAGATCTACTGTAAGAACTGTAAGGTAATAAACTGACATTGCATTAATCCACTAAGCTTGCCATAATTTGCTATGGAAGTGATGGAAAAGCAGTATCTACTCTATATGTGTTTGGATAGTACAAAACTACTTAAATTTTCCAGTGGCTCCATTCTTGGATTGTATGACTTTGTACATTCATCCAATTCATTTTATGAAAGTGAAGTTGTTGTACACATATGCACACATCTCTATCTTCTGAGTCATACTAAATAATGTTTAAGAATCATTGGATTGCACGAGTTACCTACTGTGATCGCTCTACAAAGTTCTTGTGAGGTGTGACTGCCTTGCCTGTAGATCTTTCAGATGAATCCTAATGGTGTTGGTAAAATTCATATAATACCAAAGAGAATTTGCTTATAAAGAACAGTCACTTATGTCCTCTGTGGAAACGTGTCCCACCACAGATATGGATGCAAAGCAGGTAAGTAACAAATCAGACAGTTTCTGTGAATTTATATTATGAAACCTTTCTTTATACTTCCTAGTGTTGTTTGATGTAGCTTTAGAAAACAAAATATGTAAATCCTAACTAGTGAAGCATCTTACTGTAAGAGAAAAGACTGTAAAGCTTAAATGTCTAATTTGTATGTTCCTTTTGTTTCATTTTTCTTTGTATTTATTTTTAGTGCCAATTTAAAGGTGTATTTACCATTCTGCTAGTTTTCTTCTAACAGCATTTTGTTAAGATGCTGCCTGATTCTCACTAGTCTTTAATTCCTCCTTATACTGTTTTGTATTGAGGTTGTCATCTAAGCTGTTATGTATATGCCTTTGTAAAACTAAATATATTTTTCTATGCAAGAGTGAGGTATTTAAAAATTTTCCATCAAACTAATATTTAGCTCAGATCTAAGACAAACTTAAGGCTCACAAAAATAGAATGGATGAAATAAAAATTCATTGCTTAAGTTATTCTCCATTAATGCAAGATTAAAAGATGACAAGTAATTAAGGCTTTTCTATAGTGAACTAGTAAGTGAAAGATGTAGACACCACGCTGGTGCTGCTTTCACTTCTCTCCTCCTTTCACTTGGAGAGTCTTTTCATGTATTTCCTTGGTATAAGTTTGGTGATTTAAGCAAAATCAAAATTTTCTGAGAATTTGGGATATAGTCATGCTTTGAAGATATTATCAGTTCAGTTTCAGACCACGGCAGTAAAGCAAGTCAAATGAAATTTTTGGTTTCCCAGGGCATATAAAAGTTGTTTATACCATATTGTAGTCTATTAAGGTAATATAGAGCATAGTCAGAGAAGGGTTAGCATAAATTTTAAGAGCCCTAGGATTTTCAGAAGGTACATGAGCATTAGCTTCAACTTCAAGTCACCAGCCGCATTACCTGCTAACAAGAGTCAGCCTGGTCTTCAAAGCTTTGAAGCCAGACATTGACTTCTTCTCTCTAGCTATGAAAATACTAGATGGCATCTTCTTCAAGAGAAGGCCGTTTCATCTACATTGAAAATCTGTTCTTTAGTGTAACTACCTTCATTAATTATCTCAGATCTTCTGGAGAACTTCCTGTTGCTTTGGCATCATCCCGTGCTGTTCCACCTTGCACTTTTATATCATAGGAATGGCTTACTTCCTTAAACCTCATGAACCAGCCTCTGCAAGATTCCAGCTTTTCTTCTGCAGCTTCCTCATGTCTCTCAGCCTTTATAGAACTGAAGAGAATTAATTAGGACCTTCCTCTGAATCAGGCTTTGGCTTAAGGAAATGTGGCTGCTTTGCTCTTCTAACCAGACCACTAACACTTTGTGCATATCAGCAGAAAGACACTTCCCTTTCTTATCATTCATATGTTCACTGGAGCACTTTTAATTTCCTTCAAGAACTTTTCTTTTGTGTTCACAACTTGGCTGTTTGGTGCTAGAGGCCTGGCTTTTGGCCTATTTGGCTTTCAAGTCGCCTTCCTCACGAGCTTAATCATTTTGAGCTTTTGATTTACAGTGAGAGAGATTGTTGTGTCCCAGGGAATAGGAAGGCTAAAGAAGAGGGAGACAAATGAGGGAACAGCCAATTGGAGGAGCAGTCAGAGCACAAATTTATAGATTAAGTCATCTTCTATGGGCCTGGTTCATGCATGGCACAATCAAAAGAGTAGCAATTACAACAGTAACATAAAATATCACTGATCACACATCACTATAGCAAATACAATGATAATGTAAGACTTTGAAATATTTCCAGAATTACCAAAATGTGACACAGAGACATAAAGTGAGCAAATGCTATTGAGAAAATGGTGCCAATAGACTTTTTTGATGCAGGGTTGTCACAAACCTTCAATTTGTAAAAAACACAGATCTGCGATGCACACTAAGACAAAGGGCAATAACACTAGGTATTCCTGTATTTGCAGTAGGACACAGAGTGAGAGCTTAAAAGATCATTGATCTTTAAAGTGAATAAAATTCAAGGAAGTATATAACTGTTCAAGTCTCCTCTCATTTCCTGCATTTCATAAGGATATAGAAGTGACCTTACAGATTATCCAGTACAGATGCACCAAGACACAGGGAGAGTAAGGGAATGGTCCAAGAATAAGAAGGTAATTAGAAACAATGTATTCTTATCACTCCTAGCTAAGCATCTTTTCTTTCTCTGTAAAACATCATTCTTTATAACATTGCACACCTTCTCCTAAAAATAGAAGAGTGGAATCAAGGAAAATATTCCTTATAGAAAGTTTTATAATAGTCACTCAAGGTAGTGAAAGGATATAGAAATAGAAAGGTTACAAAGAACACCTTTTTAAAATCATATTCACTCTAATAGGACTTTGACAAATGACCTAATATTTCTTTCTCAATGCTCCCATCTACTTCAGTTTGTATAATAATCCTTTTCTAAATGCATTACCCCAAGTGGCATAACTGAAAATGCTTCATAAAGTTTGTGAATTTAATAGCCGTAACTTCCTATATGTGCATATTCCTTGATATAAGTTTAGATAAAAGAATAATCTAGTGTAAAAAAAAAGCACCCATTTTAATAGCTATTTAATTGTAGCATACTGCTCACTCCCTTAATAAGGATACCATGCTTTCCAGTGGTACATTATTTGAAGCTTCAGCTGGGTACAGACCACAGGGTTGGCAAATTGGTTTGACTTAGTGTGTGGTAATATTTTTGCCTTCTAATATCCCTAAAAGCTGATAATAGGAGTAAACCTGAGCTTCTCATTTTGATGCTACAAGATTTACTGAAATAAAAGCATGTGCTGGATGAAAGAAGAAATGGGCTAGGGGAAGGGAAGCACACTCATTCATGAATTCATTTCTTGAAGTCATATGTGCTGCTATTGCTAATATTGAGTCTGAGCAGAGACACTGACAAGTAAACGGTTCTGAAGGAACATGTAAGGCAGAAACTATAATGCTTGCATTACTAGTGATTTTTCTAAATTATTCAAGTACACCCAGGGCCCTGAGTTATCCAGCTGAGTTATTTGACACTTACCTAAGGTGCTAACTCTTCTACAGCTGATGAGGGAGGTAGGAACAGTGTAGATTAAGAAGGAATTTCTATTTGATATAGCAAGTCTCACAGTCCTCCACTAACTGTGGGGGAAGAGAAACCACGAGCATTAGAGCCTCCCAAGGTACAGAGGACATTTCAAACTACCCAAACATATTTTTCAGAATTCTCATTTTGCAGGTCTTAGAGTAAATAATTTGATATATAACAAAGGTTTATTTGTCACTCCACACGTACTGTACTGTGGGTCAGTTGTGGAGGTGGGAGAGTGTCTCTGCTCTACCCAGTGCGTCATTTGGGACCCAGGTTCATTCCATCTAATGGTTTGGTCATTCTGCAGGGCTCGAGCAAATTCCACTGGAAACTGCATCCCTCTAGCCAATGACCAAAGAGAGAGATATTTTGGAACATAAAGAGGGACATTTTAGTAGCCACTTTTCACTGGCTAAAACTGGGTCACTTGGCTCCATATGGATGCAAGCACCCTGGGGATGTAATCTGGAAGCTTTTTAAGCGACAGAGAGACCATGTTTTGCTAAATAAATCTCTGCTCCAGTAAATAGCATTAAATTATTCAAATAAGCCAAATTAGCACACACATAGGTTCCACACCCAGCAGATACTTCTCTGTTTTCTCTTGGATCCGGCATGTAGCTCATTACTAAAAATATTCTAAATGACACAGTAATTCCCTGTTTATCACTAAAACTCAGTACTTACACTCCTTTTATAGCTAGCACAATCAGCTACGATTTTCTCGCCTAATAACTAAAACACTTGGTGACACCTTTAACCCACCTCTAGTTCAAATGTTAGTGGTAGTTACTTCAGATATCCCTGAAGATTCAGTTGAACAATTATCCTTGAGAATCAGATTTTTAATCAAGGAAATAGGCATAGTTAATTATGCACATAGGCTGAGCTTTATGTGATTTTTATTAACGCCTAGCACACAACCCAGGTGTGACACAGCCCTTCTTCTTCCTTTAACTGTTAAATCGCTGAGATTACAGTTAGACTTAATCCAATCAGCAAACCCACCCTCAGGTGAAAAGTGAAAAACTGCTGACAGTTGCAAAAACTTCCATTAGTGTTTTTTTAATTGCTGTGTTCTCTAATTATCTCTCTCCACTATCAGGAAGGTGTCATACAAGGCCAGCAAACAATGAAATACATTTGAATATGAAAAAGCCATTTTCTGATGAAAAACTGTAATCCCAGAAGGATCTATGGTACAATACTAAAGGCAGGGAACCTCTTGAAAATGTTTTGTTGACAAAAAATTATAAGAAAAAAAATCAAGGGAAAATAAAAATCTGAAATAGCCTGCAGTTTTATAAATTCTGCCTCAAATTAATTTCAGTGTGAATGCTGGATGCATGTGGTATAATTTATTCTTAATGAAATTACTGGAATATTTTTTAAGATAAGGTGTGCATGTGTTATCTCATAACAGTGAACATTATGCACCATTATAAGAGCAAAAAGGAAATTCAAAATGGAATAGTGTGGTTCCATGCATTATATAATCTTTATGATGTGTTTCACAACTATTATCAGCTCAAGACAGGCTGGGTAATGAAAGTCCCTGCCTAGTATTTAATATGAAATACTACTTGCTTAACCTGACTCTGCCACATGTCCACAAGAAAATGTAATCTACATATCATATTTTTGTAAGATCCAAATCTGAATTTAATATCTGGATAATCTGTTTGAGAGAGACTTCCATAAAAAGCTAGTATGGAGATCATGGCATCATTTTTATCTTCTATAATCCTCTTTTCCTTGACAATCTTTCATGGTAGAGGAATGAAAGTTATGCAGTATACCTCTCTTTATTTAAATTTGCAATTTCTCACTGAATAGTATGAGCATCCTGGATATGCTCATTTTCATATAAACTGTGGATTATATTCTGTGCAGACAATTGTGAATTCTGCTCAAGGACTATATTAAGTATTCTCAGAAATGCCAATATCAAAATGACAAAAACACTAGGTGATGTTTTGTGAGATGTTAAAGGCAGGAAAGATAAAATGCATAGATATAGGTTTGGTTAGATAGATAATAGATAATCATATGCATATGATCAAATATAACAATATATGTAGTATGTGTTATAATTATGTCATGCCATTTTATTATGCTTATTATACTTAAAATATAATAGTCATAATTATATGCAATCATATATTCTTAATATGTGATATCTAATAATTCATATATATTTACATCTCAAAGGTTGAAAGTGAGACTAACAATCTCTTTGAACTCTCATTACAATATTCAAGCTGTTAAAAAGTCATTATAGGACATGAAAAATTGATGAATTGTAATTGATAAGTAAAGTGCTGATCTAAATTCTTGAGATCAGAGATACAGTTCAGGTGTTGAAACTTGCTGAAAATTATTTTGGGTGGTACAGTGCTAACCATACAAAGAAAGTGTCTGTGAAGGCATCAGGTTGATTTTAAAAACATAACACAGTTTTGTGCTCCCCGGAGCTAATGTGTGTGTGATTTAGTTGTTCTGTGGATATCTAATCAAATGATCCAAAGAATCACATCGAACTAATACCTAATCAAAATACAAAATGCATTGATGTGTGAGGCAATTAAGCAATATATTTTAAATGTATTCATTAGATAGAAATTGCACGAAAATATGATTTTTAGGGTCAGGTCCTTCAAAACCTGAGTCTAAAGTTGAATTCAGCAAAGTTACAATTATTATCTTAGTCGTTAAAATTCTATGAAGTACCAAATATTAATCTGCTTTTCTAATATATCTTCTTGATTGAGGAGAATACTGCAAAAATTTTCCATTACTAAATAAAACACCACCCATCTCTTTCCACAAAATTAAACCAATTTAGTTTTAACTGCACATGTTAATGGTTTATGTGAGAACTCACAATGTTTATATGATAGACCTTTAATTTTACTATAAATAGCAGCTATCATAGGGTGATAAAAGTTACATAAATGGTAAAACTTTAAATGTATATAGTTGGGAGAGTTGGCATTCTTCAATGAAAAAAATTCACGATGAGGAAAAAACTTAAACACGGTGTTTTATTTTACTCCAGTATATTTTTATTCACTGCAAGATACTGCTGTGTTGCATGAAATGAAATAAAATAATTCAAATGAGAATCTACCCATGCATATAAATGTTTACATGCATTAAAATAAAATTTTCTTCCCACGAACAAATGGAGGACCATTTTCTTTATCTCCTCACAGATTGCTTGACACTATAACAGCTACGGTGAGTTTTGTAATACACATTGAAATGTTTCTGAGACATTTCTTCGGGTGTGATAGAAAGGAAGTCTAGGTGTCAAATTGGATGGAAATACACACACACATCATACGTATACACTTTTTCTATATATAATTATGGTCATGAAATCACAAAATGTTGGCAAGACCCCCCTCCCCATGCAACTGCCTTACACTTATTTGTTTAAATTTAAATGCCCAGAATATCTACTACTTGCCAAGTGTGAGTAATATATGGCACTTTCTTTCCTCTTTTCATTCCGAGCACCAGTTAAAAAAAACAATTGTATCGAATTGAATTACATGTGACTATTTTATGCTGGTCTAATTTTAATTACACTTATACAAAATAAATATAAAAATGAAAATTAAAAAGATGAAAAATAAAATTAACATTGTCTTATCCTCAGACATCACATGCATTCACATATATACACTTATATACATATACATATACACACATATGCCTTCTTTCTGTTTTTCTATTATTTCATAAAAGTATGTTTATATTGCATGTATTATCTTTTATTATAATAATATGATAAAATATATTGCATGCATAGTATATATACTGCACTATATACAATGTAGATTATATATAAAATATATACTATGTATGCTGTCATATATAAATACATATATGTGTACATACATATAAATACACATATATACATATTTTAGCCTATACTTTTTGCTTTAATATTACATTTAAATCATTTTCATGGTTAAATATAGTAAGATATGTTATTAATAGTGCCTGAATACCCTGGCATCAAGAGATGTAGTCATGTATTTAATCTTCCTTTGTTTGGGTGAGATAAATGAATAATATTTTTAAGACTTTGTCTCTAAAACTTAACACATTCACATTTGTTCCAACATTAATGTGTTTTCTTTTTATGTTTATTTGATACTTTGTTTTCTTCCCTGTTTTGAGGAAAATGTGGAGTACACTAAAACCTTAATGCAAGATACAATCTCTTCTTGAAAATAATGATGCTAGAGATGCACTGAACAGATACACACACAAAAAAGGTCAGATGTATTAAAAGCTTTTTATTTTAAGTTTTGAGGAAAACTGCTGTTTAATCATACACAAAGGAAGAAAGCCAATCAACACAGTTATCAAAATGATTGGTTTAGCTACTGAGTATTTTATGAATTCAAAAACATAGATTTATTACTAAAGCAATGCTCAGAAGTAATGCTATCCATGACATGGATTTATCTTAGTATTTTACTGAGTTTCATAATTTGGTTTAGTTTTCTTTTTTTAGTCATTTTCTTCTTTTTGAATATTTATTTTTAATTCATTTTTCCCTTACTAATTCACAAAATGCTTCGCTGAAGTGTTTTTAATAATAAAATCATTAATTGAATTGAGCAGTTATATACACACAGATGAAACTCCCTGCATTTTCATTTCTGTCATAGTCATGATATTCTTAACTTAATTTCCTGTTTATTCATCTATTTCCACCAACATATTCAGTGTTTTTCTAGCTTGTATTTGTATAAATCAACTCTATAAATAAGCTAAGGTGCTTAGGATACATCAATGACAAACCTAAGAATTCTAACATGAAGTAGCTTACTAAAATTTTGATTTTGTGTCTGTTTTTACAGATGTTCATTTTATTCTAAATAATACAAATATTGGTAACCAAAGTAGATGTTGTTGTAATAACCACAATTAAAAATTAAAAAAAAAAGTGTAGCAGCTTTTAGAGGTTGTTCATCAGAGAGGAAACTAAGAGCAGAGGTGGAAATTTGGGGACAGAAACTGTTCATTGGTAAAAGTGTAGAAATTCAAAGTTGACCAGGTTTCCTTCTGAGACAAAGGCTGTATGGGCAAACATTAAGAAACAGAAAGTTCAATCAGGCATTTGCTGTACCTGGCTGAGTCCATCAAGGCATTAGAGGGAAAAGATGAGCTCACACAATACTGAGCAAGTTTACGAGCAAATAATGAAAGCTAATATAATGCAAAATCTTGGGGTCTCTGATATTTGAAAAGTCAACAACCTTTAGACCTCAAAAGTAAAAGATGTGATTGAAAAAGATTTGGATAGCATAAGCCCATTAAGATCTATACCCGCATGTGGGGAAGTTGGGGTTCCTATGGCCCGAGACCTCACTGAACTTAAACCACCTGATGATGTAACTGGCCTGTTGCTAGGCTACCGTTTCCACACCTTTAGGTAATAAGCTATTATTGCTCTATATAGAGAGCTCGGCCCAGTGCTCTGGGCAGAGGTGGAGACCCTAGTGCTCGACCTACCACAGGGAGAACAAGCTGGGTAATAAACCCTTTCACCCCAAAGAATGTTTTGCTGTCAATTTCTTTGGTCATCACATTGAATCCATAGCGAACTTGCCCGGGGCTGAAACCTATTGGCAAGACACCCCAAGATTGGATTAAGAATAGACTCTTCCCCATCCAAATGTGTTTTTTCAGGCACTCTCAAGCTGTCCATTTGTTGAGAGAAATCATCAAGGGAGTTAAAAGAGAAATAAATCAGTTTCAGAGGTTTCCTCTGGAAAGGATTTTTGGTTTACTTATTGGCTGATGGAACTGATTAGAAACAACTAGATCTCAAGGTCACTAAGTTTTTGAGGAAATCATGTGGTCAAATAAATTACTGATTTAAAAAGCCTTGAATAGGGGAATCTTAAAGCAACTCGTGGATCCCCAGACTTTAAGTAAACAGTAAGTCTCCACAAGAGGGCTCATCCCTGATACCTACCAGACATGTCTATCCATTGGGGAAAACAGACAAGGCAGACCTCTTGGACTGTCAAGCCTAGAACATGGACAATTGAGAGGGGAATTCCTGCTGGACAGCAGAATACAGGGGTTTGCAAGAAACTTTTCCCTTGTTCTAAAAGCAGGACCCACCTGCAGGAGGGTATCATTGTCAAGGGCCAGTGACACTGTATTTTTTCCTATTCTTTCTGATTAAAGTTATGGTTTCCTTGTGCCACCAACGGGCACTCATATATTTGTATCTGTAGTGGGAAAAAGCGGAGACACATGAATTGACTTCTCATTTATGCAGCACCAGCTTATATGTGGCTGCGTTTAATAGTGAAGACAAGTGTACATAATTCAGAGTCCTTGATCTCTGTGGATAAAATGAGAGTTCCTGTGGCCAGGATTCTCACCTGGCTGTGGTGGACAAGCTAACTGCACACCTGTGGGCAATACATGGCTGTTGACTCTATAGAAAGAGCTCCACCCAGTGCTCTGGGCAGGACATGGTGGTAGGGCTGCAAGGCTGCAGAAGAGCAGAGCAGAGGCTGGAGTGGTGGCAGCACCTAGGAGAGAGGCCCAGCGGACGGCTGTGCGGGATGACTGTGCAGAGGCCCGGAGGATGGCTGTGCGGACAGAGGGGCCCAGAGGCAGAGACTGGCTTACTGCATGCAGGCTTGCTCTGAGTGAACAGGATTTTAGTGACTGACCTGCCACCTGGAAATAAAGTTGGGTATAACCCTTTCACCCCAAGAACATTTTGCTGTCATTTTCTTTGGTCACACTGAATCCATAGTGAACTTGCCTGGGGCTGAAACCCATTGGTATGACAATCTCTGAATTGGAAAAAAAAGTAACAGAGAAGATTGTGGATTGTTTGTCTGGGAAAGAGAATGAGGGCTCTCTGAGTGTGGGAAATACCTGCCATTGGTATTGGTGGGTCAGAATGAGAATCTTCCAGAGACAACTTGCTTTCTACCCAAGATTTATGCTCTTTCTTCCATAGCGTCATCTTCCTGGGCTGCAGCTTCCCAGGAAGATATTATCTTTTCAACACCGCTGGTTCTTGGGGACCCACATGAATAACATAATCATTTGCTAAGGACACACAGCATAAGTGAGGAAAAGTATTGGTGTAGAGGGTGAGTAAATCAAGACCATTATTTTGGACAGATTTAGGTGGAAATGGCTATTGGATGTCTGAGTGGAAATGTCAGTGTCAAATATGCAGTTACAGATATCATTTTGGAGTTCTCCTTACTAAAGTCCTTTTGGCTTGTTAATGTTTTCTGCTAATGTTCAGTGAGGCATACCCTCAGTCCCCAGCTTGGCATTAAAAGGTCATACTTGTCTCCTTTCCCTACTTGTAGAGCTAGGATTAGAGCTCTATCGTTCTAGTGGTCATTTGCCCTGAAGGCAGTTTCCATTTTCCAGAAAGGAAGGAAAGAAGACAGTATAGTGGTTCAAGACGACAATGTCAGGATATCTGGATATACATTTTGCTCTCTGACTTCTGGCTCTATAACAATACAGAGTTACTTCATCTTCATAAATTAGTTTTCTCCTATGTAAAATCACATAAACACTTGCCAACTTGATGTAACGATTTAATGAGCTAACATATGTAACATGTCAACCATAGAAAGTGCTTGAAACATGATAATATGACATTCATTCTGATAAGTATATTCATAATTCCCCTTTATGTCATGCAAAAATTTAGTACTACATCACATTATACACTTCTACAGCAAATGCCTCAGAGTTTTAGAAAGAATGAATGAAAGCTTAATGCTATTGTATTTTATTATAATGCCCAATGAGTTTTCTTTTTAGTAAAACCATGATATTAAACTCCTAACTTATTCTTTACATGTGATACCTCAAAGCCACAATCTTTTCAAAATGCGATAAATTCTATTTCTAAATAATTTCCTTTGCCAAAAAAAGAATGAAATCCGTTTATACTCTGCCTATTTACATCACGTAGTTTTCATTCCTCGTGTTGAGGCAGTTCATTTTGATTAAGGGAACAGCAAGCAAACGGAGTTCTTGGTCTTTTTTAAACTACTGACTGCCATCAGTCTTCTGGCCTTCTATTCAAACTAAAACTCTTTTCGTGGTAATCTGGTGAAATCTTGGCACATTTGAATGGTTTATTTTCATTATCCTGTCACAATGTGAAGAGTATAATCTGTGGGATTCTGCCTTAAAACTTAACATCATAACAAACATTTAATTTTTAATGAACAGTTGAACTAAAGGACATTCTTACCCGACTTTTCTGTTTTCTGCTCTGAGGTGCTCATTTTTAGTGAAGTAACTCTCTTTTACAATATGTCAGAGGTTACAGGAACATTTTACATATACTTCAAATGGCATGGCACAGGTTTTCAGCTCATACGTTGAATTTGCTTTATTACTAGTAGAATGACAAAACGCTTTCATTTGGCAATCTTGCAATGTAAATGTTTTCTATGTGGCATATTTCCAATGATGAGAGATTAAAAAATTATTTTCAGGTGTTATTTGTCTTGCCCGGAAGGAGTTCTTCCCATGTGAAAATGACAGGATGACTCATTTAGAATTAGTCCAAGTTCCAAAAGTGGATCATAAATGATCCATGTATAAATAATGCTCCTAAAGTGTAATAAGTGGTGCTATTCACTGGGAACATTTTGATACTTCAACATTTGGCAAACAGAGGCAACAGATTTTTAAATCTACTTGCTTTTAGAAATAGCAGTTTTGATGATTTTGAACTTGGCTGAATTTGCTAAAGTTACTCAATAGGCAAACTATTGAGGATGTATTTCATGCACACAATAAAAAGGCAGAATTCCAAACCAAACAAACAACAAACAAACATATTCCCAGGCAGGTGTTTTCTGAAGTTTATTAAGAGAAACAGGAATGACACAGATGTTCTGGGAACATTCAAAGGTAAATGTCCTTTTGCATGACTTTCAAAGAGAAAGAGTCAAGCAAAGCTGCCTTGTTTTCCAAGACTGCATTCTGAACTTCTGGTAAACTGGAAATTCTACAAGCACAAATTCTTTCCAATTAATCTAATTCAGAAATTTAATAGATGCACTACCTCCTAATGGCAAAACTGCCAGTGAAGGCTACTTGACCCTTGTCAAAATGAAATAAAGTTGAAACTTGTGTCAATGTTTGAGTAAAGCACAAAAGAAAAAGAAAATTAATTTCCTTAATAACTAGGTATTCAAATTACTTTAGTTAATAAACATGAATATTTCATATTATACAAGAATATAAAGTGGTTGAGTCATTTAGATGATAAAGATAGGCCTGCACAGGTATGAAAAATTTCTTGGATGAAAACATTCTAGAGGTATATGGAACTGTGATCCTGGCTGCATAATTATATATTATAGCAACTGTTCCTTGTTAGAGCCTTAGGATTTACAGAACACTTTAATACACATATCTTATTCAACTATTTATTCATGCATTCAGTATATGTTTACTAGAACCTACTATATAAATTTGAAGCTGAGTTGAAAATTAAAATTTGGTGCTATTAACATATAGATGGTAATTGAAATTAGAACAGCAGATAAATACTTACCAGGAGAATCGGTATTTAGAATAACAAAATGAGTAAATTGACCAAGACACTCTGAAAAAGACTAATATTAAAGATTTGAATAGGAAGAAGGAATATTAGAAAAGAGCAAAGATAACAAATGGATATGCAGTTTCAGACATCGAGGGTAGTCAGAGTGCAGCAGAGAGGGGGTCTTGAATGCTTAAGAAGTTCAGTAAGATAAGGATGAAATGTGTGGCTTTCACAGTCTCAGGATGACTGCTGATTTTGGCAAAGTAAGAAATATTTGTTGTACTTTATAATTAGGTCTGAATAATACATATTCAACACCAACTGGGGGAATTGATTAGTCTTTAAACAAGCTGTATATCATCCATTGGACTTAGATGATTGGTTCAAGAATATGCATGTGATCTAAGTTCAGTCAAACAAAAATCTCCCAAGGTATTTTAGAGGACTAATGAGAAAAGCGTTATTGCTATTCTTGTGGTGATGAGCACCACAGGAGAATGAAATATTGACTTTAAAATGGCCAGAAGGCACCGTACCTCCCTATAATCACACTTTCTGGCATGTGACTTTCCAATAAGAAAAGGAAGTTATTTTACTTCTTTGTGAATTTAGGCTGGTCTTATAACTTTCTTTAGCAAATATAATGTGAAGGAGTAGATGGTATGCCATTATGATCCTAGAACTAAAGAGGCCTTGCACACTTCTCCTTTCTGTACTGGATGTTTACCTCCATGAAACTAAACCTGGATAGTCCGTTTGATGGTGAGAATGCATATAAAAGAGAAGCAAGTTGCTTTGGGCAACAGCCAACTGAACACAGTCACCAGAAGCAGAGTTTACGACTTCCCAAGCTGACTGAGGCTGCAGGAGGATGGCCAGCTGAGATTAGAAGAAACAGAACTTCTCAACTAAGTCTATTAATAAAATGCTGATGGCCAAAATCATAAGTTAATTAGGGATTTCCAAACTATGGCTTGCAGACCAAATCCAATTTGCTGCCTGCTTCTATAAATAAAGCTTTATTGAAACATTCATTTGTTTATATATTGTCTGTGGTTGCTTTAACACTACCTATATAGTAGTATTGAGTAGTTGCAATGAAGATTTTATGACCCACAAAGTCTAAAATATATTGGGAGACAGAGGGCAGATTGTGTGATGTAGTCTCTAAGAAGATCCCTCAAGAAATCCACTTCACAACATTTATATCCTGTATTTTCTTCTCCTGCTTTATGGTGTAGACCTATTAACTCACTCTAATCAATAGAATAAATCAAAATGGTAGGATGTGACTTTCATCATTAGGTTATAAAAATAATATGGATTCTCTCTTGGATGTTCTCTCTTGTTCTCTTACTCTCTCAGATTTCTCATTCTGGAGATGTCAGTTGCCACATTGTGAAAGAGCCCAGTGGAGACTAATGTAAAGAGAAATGAGGCTAGGCTGCTAGCAACCATGTAAATGAACTTGAAAATGGATGCCCCAAAGTTGAGGAAACTGCAGCCCTGGTGGACAGATTGAATAATAATTTTATGACAGACCTGGTGCCTGGGGAACACAGCTACTCATACCCAGATTTCTGACACACAGAAACTATGATATAATACATATTTTCAACCAGTAAATTTTAGGGTAGTTTCTCAAACAATAATAGATAATTAATGTGATATTTTACTTCTACTAATATTAAGATTAAAAATCATGATTAATAAAGGGAAAAAAATACTGAAAAATAATAGCAAGGCTAGTCATGAGGGAATTGTCACATATTAAGTGCAATCATTATTGTTTTTCTTTCTTGGTATTAAATCTATTTTAAAAATCCTTGTAAGAAAACTCTTTCAACAGTTTTAGGCTGAGGTTTTTGCTTCAACCAATGGTAATAGAGTTCTGATAATTTACATTCTCTTTGCTGTCACTAAATAACAGATTATAACAGTGCTCCCAAGATTTTCAGCAGTGAATGTAATAAAATACGTTTAATGCAATTTAAACTTCATGAACATTTAGATCACATAAATATTGGGTTGGGCTTGTCATTGTAACTGATAATTATAGTACATGTAAGTACGTCATAATTTCTGTTTGAAAATTGAATGTATATAACCTTGTACTAATAAACAGTGCCATAAAAAAAGAATTGCAATTTGGAATTAGCTTTCTGTAAACATTTTGAAAATATTTCATCTGAACTGTTGCATGTAATAGTGCAATAGCTCACCGTTTTTTGGAATAAAGACATATTTTTAATGACATATATGTAATAATCATTATTTTATTTATTTAGCAGGTAATCATGTTTGATATTCAGGTAGACTGATGAATATCTCCAAATAACTTCATCCTTATTAAACCTCATTGTCAGTAGGTAAGGAATCACAGTCCCTTGGAATTCTTTGCAGTCAGAAACATAGAATCCAGAATAAGCTTTACTGAAATATTTTTTAATACTAAATATTTTTATATTCTTTTAAGTAAATCATTCAAACTTCTTAAGCATATGTTTATTAAACTCTGAAAAGAAGTCTGGATTGATAACCTGACAATTCTCCTTCAGTATCATAATATAGATAAGGAATCAGATTTTTCCTACAAGTTCCATGGGCTCTTGCTTAAATATTATGGTTGTTAACTCCAGGATTCATTCCATTATGCAGCAGGCAGTTAGTTTAGATATGATTTAACCTGCTCTCAGCTCCTGTATGGGGTTCTAAGTCAATAGGAGCACTCCCATCCTATTACAGAAATTCAGGAAGTTCAGGTCTCACCCAACTAGATGGAATTTCTCTGCTCTCCAGGGAGTTTTGAGACACAGAAACTCTAGATGATATAAAATACAAACATGAAACTAAGAACAATAGCAGCCGTTTGTCCATGTTGAGGAATGTGATATTGAAGAACTAAGAGGACAATCAGAGAAGCCCAGAGCTAAGAAAACCACATGCAAATAAAACTAGATGTCTGATCAAACAGCCCAAACCCCACAATATCTCTAGACATCTTAATCATTGAGTCAGTAAAACTTGTTCATAGCTTAAGCCAGTTAGCATTGTGGTGTCTTTTATTGTATTTGAAAATACTCTAATTGTAAAAGGGTCATTGTGAGAAACAAATGAAAAAAATTCCTTAAATTATAATGCAATATTTATTAGATAATATTCACCATATCATAACTATGTACAGTAAAGTCTTAAAGAAAAACAGTTGTCCTGTTACTCCTAACTGATCTCTTCTAAGCAATTAATGTATGCCAGGCATTATTCTAAATGTTTTCATCTCCCTTCTTTTTAAAACATTTTTAACAGTTTGTGAAATAAGTCTCAACTAATGGTAACAAATGAAATTTAAAATAAATTGGTATTAAGCAGCAGAACTTGGATATAAATGGGTATCTTTCTCATTTCAAACTCTATTGACTTTTCATTGCATCACAATCTCACAAAAGTACTATTACAAATATCTCCCACTGTAGTTACAAGATATGGTTCCTTATGCAAATATGTTATTAGCATATGCATGTGTGGGTAGACATATCTAGTACCTGACATGAACATGGAGGATTGCATTAGATTTTTCACTTTGTAAAGATGACCCATTTTATACATTCATGAAAAAATAGGGGTGAATAACAGAAGATAACACATATTTTATTAGTCTTTTGCTTATATTCCAAACAGGATAAGTTACTGACAATGTAACAGTTTAGTTTCAATATTCTAACTCATATTCCTCCAAAGACTATCTCGCCAGCTTGACATTCAAAACTATTGATGACTGTACTCAGATGATGTTAAAACCACTTTTAAAATCCTTTTAACCAATTTCCCTGCATTTGTCATTATCAATCATGTCCTCCCTAGCTTAGGTCTAGAGAAATAATAACTAGATCTCACACTTCAATGCTTTTTTTCCCTCATACTTTTCAACTTGCTTCCACATATATGTTGTCATTTACTAATCATGACATCCTATTAGAGAGCTAAGACAAAATTTTACCTTCACTCATTTTACATGTAGAAAACAATTGACATTGTGAAAGGTCAAGTGTAACAAACTAATTAGTGAGAGCTCCAATATTTAAGTATGATTATAGTTGTTCAAATTACAGCCCAATTTGGGGTTTCTTATATCTCAGAAATACTTTTGTCATATTTGTTTACATCAAGAAGCCACAGTAAGCATGGAGACCACCTCATAGAGGTCCCACTATTCCATTACTGTATTTGCAGACCCCTATTATACCACAGAATGAAACAACACTTAGAGTCATGAGAAAAACAAGTGATATAAGCATATTTTGAACAACATGATTTCTATTTCAAAGAATTGATAATATTCGGTTTCAACTTACATTTATCTAAAATGTAGGAAATACATATTTAAGACCTCTAGAATAAAACAGCTCTCCATTATAACTGTACCATTAGTAACAATAGTCAACTTTTTAAAAAAATCTCAAGGGGGAAAAATCATGGCCCAGAGTAGGGAGCCAAGATGGCGGCGTGAGTAGAGCAGTGGAAATCTCCTCCCAAAAACACATAGAGCTATGAAAATATAACAAAGAAAAATCTTCCTAAAATAGAGACCACAGGACACAGGACAACATCCAGACCACATCCACACCTGCAAGAACCCAGCGCCTTGTGAAGGGGGTAAGATACAAGCCCCAGCCCGGCGGGACCCGAGCGCCCCTCCCCCCGGCTCCCGGCGGGTGGAGAGAAACCGGAGCGGTTTTTTTTTTTCTTTTTTTTTGGCGAGCGCTTTTTGGAAGCCTTAGAGGGACGGGCCCCCGTTGCTGGGGAGGCAGGGTGGCGGGACCGGTGAGGAGGTGCCTGGGAACGGCGCCGGAGGACAAAGAATATCCCGCGTTTCTCCCTGCGAGACCTGGGGGCGGGTGCCTGAGACCGGTGCCTGAGGACGGAGGAGGTCGCGCGTTTTTCCCCTTTTTTTTTTTCTCTTTTTGGCGAGCGCTTTTTGGAAGCCTTGAAGGGACGGGGACCCCAGTGCTAGGGAGGCACGGTGGCGGGACTGGTGAGCGGGTGGCTGGGAACGGCGCCTGAGGACAAAGAATATCCCCCGTGTTTCCCTGCGGGACCGGTGGGCGGGTGCCTGAGACCGGCACTTGAGGACAGAGGAAATCGCGCGTTTTTCCCCTTTTTTTTTTCTCTTTTCTGCGAGTGCTTTTTGGAAGCCTAAAAGGACATGGACCCCGGTGCTAGGGAGGCAGGGCGGCGGGGGCGGGACTGGTGAGCGGGTGCCTGGGACCGGCACCTGAGGACAAAGAATATCCCGCATTTTTCCCTGTGGGACCGGTGGGTGGGTGCCTGAGACCAGCACCTGAGGACGGAAGAAATCGTGCGTTTTTCCCCTTTTTTTTCTCTCTTTTTGCCGAGTGCTTTTTGGAAGCCTTGAAGGGACAGGGACCCCGGTGCTAGGGAGGCAGGGCGGCGGGACTGGTGAGCGGATGCGTGGGACCAGTGCCTGAGGACAAAGAATATTGAGCGTTCCTTCCCTGCGGGACCGGTGGGTGGGTGCTTTTTGGAAGCCCTGAAAGGACAGGGACCCTGGTGCTAGGGAGACAGGGCAGCAGGACCAGTGAGCGGGTGCCTGGGACCGGCACCTGAGGACAAAAAAAAAAAAAAAAAAATCGCTTGTTTTTTCCTTTTTTTTTTTTTTCTCTTTGTTTCTGTTCCCTCTCTCATTGTTGCTGCTGTTGTTTTGGTTTGGAGAGTGCTTTTTGGAAATCTTAAAGGGGCAGGACAGGTCACTTAGACCAGAAGCAGGGAATCTGGGGATCTCTGGGCACTCTACCCCCCTGGGCAGCAGGGAGCACAGAGGCCCCTTACGGAGATAAATAGTCTCCTGGCTGCTCCCCCTCCAACGGGGCTCCACCATTTTGGAGGAACAGCCCCAGCCAGGCCAAGCCCACAGCAACAGCGGAGATAAACCCCAAAGCAACTGGGCAGGAAGCAGAAGCCCTGTCTGCGCACAGCTGCCCAGCACAAGCCACTAGAGGTCGCTATTCTCCCAGGAAAAGGCTACAAACCAACAAGAAGGGAAGCTCTTCCAGCGGTCACTTGTACCAGCTCTGCAAACTATCTCTATCACCATGAAAAGGCAAAACTACAGGCAGACAAAGATCACAGAGACAACACCTGAGAAGGAGACAGACCTAACTAGTCTTCCTGAAAAAGAATTCAAAATAAAAATCATGAACATGCTGACAGAGATGCAGAAAAAAATGCAAGAGCAATGGGATGAGATGCAGAGAAAAATGCAAGAGCAGTGGGATGAAGTCCAGAAGGAGATCACAGATGTCAGGAAAGAGATCACAGAAGTGAAACAATCCCTGGAAGGATTTATAAGCAGAATGGATAAGATGCAAGAGGCCATTGAAGGAATAGAAGCCAGAGAACAGGAACGTATAGAAGCTGACATAGAGAGAGATAAAAGGATCTCCAGGAATGAAACAACACTAAGAGAAATATGTGACCAATACAAAAGGAAAAACATTCGTATTATAGGGATACCAGAAGAGGAAGAAAGAGGAAAAGGGATAGAAAGTGTCTTTGAAGAAATAATTGCTGAAAACTTCCCCAAACTGGGGGAGGAAATAATCGAACAGACCATGGAATTATACAGAACCCCCAACAGAAAGGATCCAAGGAGGACAACACCAAGACACATAATAATTAAAATGGCAAGGATCAAGGACAAGGAAAGAGTTTTAAAGGCAGCTAGAGAGAAAAAGTTCACCTATAAAGGAAAACCAATCAGGCTAACATCAGACTTCTCAACAGAAACCCTACAGGCCAGAAGAGAATGGCATGATATACTTAATGCAATGAAACAGAAGGGCCTTGAACCAAGGATACTGTATCCAGCACGACTATCATTTAAATATGATGGTGGGATCAAACAATTCCCAGACAAGCAAAAGCTGAGGGAATTTGCTTCCCACAAACCACCTCTACAGGGCATCCTACAGGGACTGCTCTAGATGGGAGCACCCCTAAAAAGAGCACAGAACAAAACACACAACATATGAAGAATGGAGGAGGAGGAATAAGAAGGGAGAGAAGAAAAGACTCTCCAGACAGTGTATATAACAGCTCAATAAGCGAGCTAAGTTAGGCAGTAAGATACTAAAGAAGCTAACCTTGAACCTTTGGTAACCACGAATCTAAAGCCTGCAATGGCAATAAGTACATATCTTTCAATAGTCACCCTAAATGTAAATGGACTTAATGCACCAATCAAAAGACATAGAGTAATAGAATGGATAAAAAAGCAAGACCCATCTATATGCTGCTTACAAGAAACTCACCTTAAACCCAAAGATAAGCATAGACTAAAAGTCAAGGGATGGAAAAACATATTTCAGGCAAACAACAGTGAGAAGAAAGCAGGGGTTGCAGTACTAATATCAGACAAAATAGACTTCAAAACAAAGAAAGTAACAAGAGATAAAGAAGGCCACTACATAATGATAAAGGGCTTAGTCCAACAAGAGGATATAACCATTCTAAATATATATGCACCCAATACAGGAGCACCAGCATATGTGAAGCAAATACTAACAGAACTAAAGAGGGAAATAGACTGCAATGCATTCATTGTAGGAGACTTCAACACACCACTCACCCCAAAGGATAGATCCACCGGGCAGAAAATAAGTAAAGACACACAGGCACTGAACAACACACTAGAACAGATGGACCTAATAGACATCTATAGAACTTTACATCCAAAAGCAACAGGATATACATTCTTCTCAAGTGCACATGGAACATTCTCCAGAATAGACCACATACTAGCTCACAAAAAGAGCCTCAGTAAATTCCACAATATTGAAATTCTACCAACCAATTTTTCAGACCACAAAGGTATGAAAGTAGAAATAAATTCTACAAAGAAAACAAAAAGGCTCACAAACACATGGAGGCTTAACAACATGCTACTAAATAATCAATGGATCAATGAACAAATCAAAATAGAGATCAAGGAATATATAGAAACAAATGACAACAACAACACTAAGCCCCAACTTCTGTGGGATGCAGCGAAAGCATTCTTAAGAGGAAAGTATATAGCAATCCAGGCACACTTGAAGAAAGAAGAACAATCCCAAATGAATAGTCTAACATCACAATTATTAAAACTGGAAAAAGAAGAACAAATGAGGCCTAAAGTCAGCAGAAGGAGGGACATAATAAAGATCAGAGAAGAAATAAACAAAATTGAGAAGAATAAAACAATAGCAAAAATCAACGAAACCAAGAGCTGGTTCTTTGAGAAAATAAACAAAATAGATAAGCCTCTAGCCCAACTTATTAAGAGAAAAAGAGAGTCAACACAAATCAACATAATCAGAAATGAGAATGGAAAAATCACGACAGACTCCACAGAAATACAAAGAATTATTAAAGACTACTATGAAAACCTATATGCCAACAAGCTGGAAAACCTAGAAGAAATGGACAACTTCCTAGAAAAATACAACCTCCCAAGACTGACCAAGGAAGAAACACAAAAGTTAAACAAACCAATTACAAGCAAAGAAATTGAAACAGTAATCAAAAAACTACCCAAGAACAAAACCCCGGGGCCGGACGGATTTACCTCGGAATTTTATCAGACACACAGAGAAGACATAATACCCATTCTCCTTAAAGTGTTCCACAAAATAGAAGAAGAGGGAATACTCCCAAACTCATTCTATGAAGCCAACATCACCCTAATACCAAAACCAGGAAAAGACCCCACCAAAAAAGAAAATTACAGACCAATATCCCTGATGAATGTAGATGCAAAAATACTCAATAAAATATTAGCAAACAGAATTCAACAGTATATCAAAAGGATCATACACCATGACCAAGTGGGGTTCATCCCAGGGATGCAAGGATGGTACAACATTCGAAAATCCATCAACATCATCCACCACATCAACAAAAAGAAAGACAAAAACCACATGATCATCTCCATAGATGCTGAAAAAGCATTTGACAAAATTCAACATCCATTCATGATAAAAACTCTCAGCAAAATGGGAATAGAGGGCAAGTACCTCAACATAATAAAGGCCATATATGATAAACCCACAGCCAGCATTATACTGAACAGTGAGAAGCTGAAAGCATTTCCACTGAGATCGGGAACCAGACAGGGATGCCCACTCTCCCCACTGTTATTTAACATAGTACTGGAGGTCCTAGCCACGGCAATCAGACAAAACAAAGAAATACAAGGAATCCAGATTGGTAAAGAAGAAGTTAAACTGTCACTATTTGCAGATGATATGATACTGTACATAAAAAACCCTAAAGACTCCACTCCAAAACTACTAGAACTGATATCGGAATACAGCAAAGTTGCAGGATACAAAATCAACACACAGAAATCTGTAGCTTTCCTATACACTAACAACGAATCAATAGAAAGAGAAATCAGGAAAACAATTCCATTCACCATTGCATCAAAAAGAATAAAATACCTAGGAATAAACCTAACCAAGGAAGTGAAAGACTTATACTCTGAAAATTACAAGTCACTCTTAAGAGAAATTAAAGGGGACACTAATAAATGGAAACTCATCCCATGCTCATGGCTAGGAAGAATTAATATCATCAAAATGGCCATCCTGCCGAAAGCAATATACAAATTTGATGCAATCCCTCTCAAATTACCAGCAACATTCTTCAATGAATTGGAACAAATAATTCAAAAATTCATATGGAAACACCAAAGACCCCGAATAGCCAAAGCAATCCTGAAAAAGAAGAATAAAGTAGGGGGGATCTCACTCCCCAACTTCAAGCTCTACTACAAAGCCATAGTAATCAAGACAATTTGGTACTGGCACAAGAACAGAGCCACAGACCAGTGGAACAGATTAGAGACCCCAGAAATTAACCCAAACATATATGGTCAATTAATATTTGATAAAGGAGCCATGGACATACAATGGCAAAATGACAGTCTCTTCAACAGATGGTGCTGGCAAAACTGGACAGCTACATGTAGGAGAATGAAACTGGACCATTGTCTAACCCCATATACAAAGGTAAACTCAAAATGGATCAAAGACCTGAATGTAAGTCACGAAACCATTAAACTCTTGGAAAAAAACCTAGTCAAAAACCTCTTAGACATAAACATGAGTGATCTCTTCTTGAACATATCTCCCCGGGCAAGGAAAACAACAGCAAAAATGAGCAAGTGGGACTACATTAAGCTGAAAAGCTTCTGTACAGCGAAAGACACCATCAATAGAACAAAAAGGAACCCTACAGTATGGGAGAATATATTTGAAAATGACAGATCTGATAAAGGCTTGACGTCCAGAATATATAACGAGCTCACACGCCTCAACAAACAAAAAACAAATAACCCAATTAAAAAATGGGCAGAGGAACTGAACAGACAGTTCTCCAAAAAAGAAATACAGATGGCCAAGAGACACATGAAAAGATGCTCCACATCGCTAATTATCAGAGAAATGCAAATTAAAACTACAATGAGGTATCACCTCACACCAGTAAGGATAGCTGCCATCCAAAAGACAAACAACAACAAATGTTGGCGAGGCTGTGGAGAAAGGGGAACCCTCCTACACTGCTGGTGGGAATGTAAATTAGTTCAACCATTGTGGAAAGCAGTATGGAGGTGCATCAAAATGCTCAAAACAGACCTACCATTTGACCCAGGAATTCCACTCCTAGGAATTTACCCTAAGAACGCAGCAATCAAGTTTGAGAAAGACAGATGCACTCCTATGTTTATCGCAGCACTATTTACAATAGCCAAGAATTGGAAGCAACCTAAATGTCCATCTGTAGATGAATGGATAAAGAAGATGTGGTACATATACACAATGGAATACTACTCAGCCATAAGAAGTGGAAAAATCCAACCATTTGCAGCAACATGGATGGAGCTGGAGAGTATTATGCTCAGTGAAATAAGCCAAGCGGAGAAAGAGAAATACCAAATGATTTCACTCATCTGAGGAGTATAGGAACAAAGGAAAAACTGACGGAACAAAACAGCAGCAGAATTACAGAACCCAAAAATGGACTAACAGGTACCAAAGGGAAAGGAACTGGGGAGGATGGGTGGGCAGGGAGGGATAAGGGGGGGGAAGAAGAAGGGGGGTATTAAGATTAGCATGCATGGGGGGAGGGAGAAAGGGGAGGGTGGGCTGCACAACACAGAGAGGACAAGTAGTGACTCTACCACATTTTGCTAAGCTGATGGACAGTAACCGTAATGTGGTTGTTAGGGGGGACCTGATATAGGGGAGAGCATAGTAAACATAGTATTCTTCAGGTAAGTGCAGATTAAAAATTTAAAAAAAAAAAAAGAAAGAAAGAAAGAAAAGGGGGATTACTCCTTAACAGGATAAAACTATTGGTAAATCAAAGATCAACGCATGCTTTAAATATCCTTAATGTTGATCACTTAAAGGGTGTTAGATGATCAGCTATGGAGGTACTCTTTTCTGATAATATTCCTTTCTCTTAATTAAAAAAAAAAAAAAAAAGCAGTTACTGTGTGCTGACCTCCAATGAGTTCTGCACAGTGGTATAGAGGGCATGTCAAAGTGTGGGCAAAGGGTCTGTTTGTTTCTACGCAGAAGATCAAGGCCTAGCTTGGATACCCAGAAAATGAACTAAGATACGATATGAGGAGGAGCTTCCGGCATCAGCACTCTCTGGAGGACTCGTGCCGGGGGATGATCATCAAAAAGCCTCCACAGGGATCCGGACGATGCTGCGGTTGTGGCTGCATCCAGCCCACCGTCTCCTGGACTTGCCATAAGAAGGAGGAGGGAGATGTCTAGGCTGGCATGTGCATACAGTGAGACAACGAATTTGACTGGATCTGTACTGTTGGAACTCAACCAGGAGTTGGGAGGGGTGCAAGTTGTAGCACCCCAAAATCTCATGACTATAGACTATCTATGGTTAAAAGAACATATGGGATGTGAACAGATCCCAGAAATGGGCTGCTTTAATTTGTCTGATGGTTCAAGTACAGTTGGAAAATATCCATCATATCATAGATAAATTTTCACAAATGCCTAGGGTGCCTAAATGGTTTTCTTGGCTTCACTGGAGATGGCTGGTAATTATAGATTTGCTTTGTTTATGTCACCGTATTCCTATTATGTTAATATGTGTGTGCAAATTAGTTAGTAGTTTAAAACCTATACATACTTAAGGTACTATACAAGAAGATATGTCAAAGAAATAATCAATCCTCCCAAGTTTCCTTCATATGCTACATCTATAGCTTTTCTTCTTCCTTCCTAATTACAAACCTTAAATAGAATTCGTGCCTCATATTGAATTTACCGAGTATCATAATTCCTCCAGGTGGTAAAGATACCTCGAGACAAGTGCTGGGCATAGAAGCCACAGGGCATAAATCTGCAAAGAAGTAAAAAGCTAACCTTTGCAAACAATATGGCTTCTCTCTCACTTACCAACTTTACATTTCCCTGTATGGCCCCGGAAGATGACTGGTTAGCCAGAGACGGGTAAGATTCCTCAAGGGAGGAACAACCTAAGACAGGCACAGTCGCAGGGGGGCCATCAGGTGAGAATTTGGGGATCAACAGAGGTGAGGCTCAGAACCTCACCCCCCCTGCTTTGAGAGAAATCTTCTGCATCCGTGGATGTCTTGCTGCCCTTGTCTAGCCTGGATTAATACTTAGTCCATAGGCACACACCTGATCATCTGATCATCTACATTTGCCTTCTTACAGCACTAAACTATGTTTTCTACCTTTATCTTGCATCTACCTACCACTTCAGCATTTTATTAAAAATAAAAATAATAATAATAATAGGAGAAATGTGGGATCAACATATAAATCAAGTTCAAAAATCAAATGAATATTCATATTTGACCTGATGGTTTATAGGTCATATTGCATGATCAAAACCGAAAGTTTCTGTGATGAATGCCCTTGTACTGTTCACCATGTAAGAATTTATTCAGTCTGTAAGAATTCGTTCACCATGTAAGAACTTGTTCGTTATGCTTCAGAAGATTGGAGACTGACGAGAATTAGGCTTGAGATGGATTAATGATTGTACATTGAGCATTGACCCCCCTATACTGAATTTTATTGTTGTTAACAACCATTTGATCAATAAATATGAGAGATGCCCTCTCAAAAAAAAAAAAAAAAAAAAAAATCATGGCCCAATCAAGTCAACACAGAAAATCAACAACCACAGTAACATATACCTCAGTTATGTGTGGATAGCCAGGGGAGGGTATTTGACATTTGAAGTCCCTTAATGGGGAATACAGGACTCTAGGGGCAGGGAGTTAGCATCTAGAATATCAACCTATAAAACTCCATATTCAAAAAACAGCTACTTACAAGCATTCCAACCAACTTAGTTTCTTATCAACGCTATCACTTTTGTTAATTGGTATAATAGATGTTAGAAAATATTTTCATTGCTGAAATGAATACTGTTCAAAGGGCTTGGATTGACTGAACAGATTTCACAGGGATTCTCATTCCTGTGTAAATGGGGTATATGAATCTACTAAGCCCAATGGCCCATGCCTTTCTGGGGTGCACCCCAGGCCTTAGGACTCCACCCAGTGCTTGTGGAGCACTGTCACCCGATCCAAGCTAGAAAGTTCAATGAATCCTCTGCTCGTGCACTGCTTGATCTACCCCAGTGTGCAAAATGCTTGGAAGAATGCCCAAGGGGCAGGGATCTGGGACATCATGGTGCTGCAAGAGTGGGTTTCATCATCTTTTTGTGCCTGTTGTCTAATAAAAATTTGTGAGCCTAATGGAAAAAAAAAAAAAAAAAAAAATCTCAAGGGAATTCTTCTGTGACATCTTTTCAAAGATAACCTGTTTCTATTCCACAAAAGGGCATGTGCTCAACTATATCTTGTTTCTTTAATGACTACTTAATTTTTTAAGAATTGTGACATACTTCTGTTAAGGTCACGATACTTGCTGTTGCTTATACAGTTGTCCATCCTTACCTATGGTTTTGCTTTCTGAGGTTTCAGTTACCTGAGGTCAGCTGGGGTCTAGAAGTAGATGATCCGCCTTCTGAATTATCATGAGAAGGTCAACAGTAGCCCTCACACTGTGTCCCAATGCCCACGCCATTCCCCCACTTCATCTCATCAAGTAGGCATTTTATCATCTCACATCATCACAAGAAGGAAGGTGAGTACAGAACCTTAAGATGTTTTGAGAGAGGGAGACCACGTTCACATAACTTTTATTACAGTATCCTGTTATAACTGTTTTATTTCATTATTAGTTACTATTGTTAATCTCTTACTGTGCTTAATTTATAAATAAACTATCATTCATTTATGTGTATAGTGGGAAAAAAACACAGCACACATAAAGTTTGACACTCTCCACAGGTTCAGGCATCCACTGTGGGTCCTGGGTCGTATCCCCGTGGATAAACGGGGGACTACTCTATAGCAAGACGAAGGTTCTAAAGCCAATACACCAATTCCTTTTATGCCTGTAATCAATAATTGCCAATGATGAGTAAACATCAATTATAAGTGATGGATGTGGTTTAGATTGTTTTACTTACGTCTGCTTTTAAAGCACTTGTAATGGATTGCTACTATCAGGTGCATCCATTAAACAGAATTCATTCTGCAGAAAGCACAGAGAAGGGTCAGAATTGTTGATAAGAGATGTTTGATAATGTCAGGCTGCCTCTCTGATTAAAAAATTCACTCTCTGTGATATACTAATAAACCTGACTTAATGATGGACTTCTGCTGTTTTATTTATAAAAGCAAGAAATAGTAGAGTTATTATATATATTCAGATCTTATTGAACTTGCAACACATTTACTACAAGATCAAAATTTGTGAAAGATTAAACATACAAGTTTTTTCATATGACGTTTGCAAATAAGAATCAAGACTTTTTATTGGAATAAGGGAATAAGTTACAAACAGTTGAGATGAAGTCCTGCCATGAGGCAGCACATTGCACTGTAGTTTGAAGGTGAAATGTGATTTTTTTTTTTAGAAGTTGTTGTCTTAAAACCCAGAGGACATCAGTGTGGAGAAAAATTTCAGATGGAAATTTATGCAAAGTATCAGGGCCACTTGTAGACAAGGAATTTTGAGTAAGACTCACATTTCAAAACTGGAAACCCGAAAACAATAAAAGGCAGGTAAATGGTAGGAAGTCACTCAATACCTTGAGTTTATACCATGAGAGAAAATGGGTCATCAGTGTAAAAACAAATAAGAAATACACATAGATCTGATTCACCTCTCTGCAAAAGAATTACAAAAAAACTGGACCTATTCAGAATGAAATAAATAATGATCAGATTCATTTTTGAAAATACATGATCACTAGCTCATTATTAATTATGCATAGTAACCCTGTGCTGAGTCCTGTTAGTTTCTCAAGTAAAAAGTATTATCTCTAATTCTCAAAGCAACCTTGTAGGGAAAACATTATGATAATATTGATTCCATATGGAAAATTGAGATTCAAAGATGTTTAGTAACATGCCCAAGACATTACAGTTAAAACATGGTAAAATACAGTTAATCATGTTATATCTTATCAAACTTCTGCTTGAAAATTGGTGTCTTGTGTAACAGCTAAGCCAAGAGTAGAACTTAAAATATAGTGTCGGATAAGCTTTATAATTTGTATTTTGCCAATAGTCCTTCTCTTGCATGTATCAATTCCCTAGAAATACATTAATGCATTAAATTAAGCAGAACATCACTTAGTGCGATTAATTTACAGGTTAGTGCATATCAAAATGTATTTCTTATTACCAAGTTCTAACACTTCTGAACTCCTACTATGAATAGAATTTCTGCTAACAACAGCAGCAGAGGTTGCAGATCATCTTTACTTGACCTGAACCATACTTTCATCCAAACTTTTCTCCAACAAATGTTCAGTATGTGACACATAGCTCTTGTTTTGCGAGGCTCACTATACACTGGCTGCCCTCATGTGCTTCCCAGCTAACTTCATTCACTCAGAAAGCTACTGAATGTACATAACAAAAGGCAAGAGTTTGTGCTCCTTTCTCCTAGAGGATTTTGTCTGTATTCCACCAGAAACTAGACATTTTAAACGTCCACAGACATCCTTCTTTGAAGGCTTCCCATAATACCTTTTCCTTACCAAGGTTTGTTTGTTGATTAGTTTAATTACATTACATTTAGAATCCTCCAAACTCTGCTAATTTTTTTTTTGAATTATGTAAACTTATTCCTCCACTTAGAACTATTGACACAGAATATCACTGAAGTGTGCATTGAGACAACCAAGATTAAATATAACTGATAAATAAAAATGTAACAGTTTTTACGGTATCATTGCAATTTTTAAGAGTTCAGCTTACAAGATTTAAAACACTTGATTAAAACATGATTCTCTTTTATGTTGTTAAATACCCATAACTTTTTTGTTTCTTATTTGTCTGAACAAAAGTGTTGAATTATCTGCAGATATTTAAATAGGATTTGCCAGCCAAATAAAAGCTTCAATATCAAGTTGTTTCTGGCCTTAAAAGGTCTACATAATGAATATTTAATTCTGTAATACAGTAAGCCCAATATTTCCCCTGGAGTTTATCAAACAGTCCAAACCAGATATCTGGAGAAGTAGGTTATTTTAAACGTGGAAAAATCTGAATTTATTGTTTATCACCATTTAAGTATTTCTGAAATAAAGAATAAAGCTTAACATAGCTTTAAAAATTAGTTAATTTATGTAGGAGAAATCCTTCTTTCAGGTAGCATTATAAAGTTTACTTCTTTATTGGTTTTTCTATATAAAATAATTAATTTCCAAACATTACGAAAAGGAAATGTGTATCGTGATAAAATCACATTGAATGATATATTTTCCAATGCCTGTGTTGTATAGAATTTGGTTTGAAGGTTAGGTCATTGCTCAGTTTCTCTAAGATTACAGATCTAAAATGTTTTGCTTTCTGAAAATAGGGAAGAAAGTGCTTTTACTATTTACCTTTGGGAATACTAAGCATTTAACAGGAGAACATGTATTAAAAAGACTGGCAGGGTGTTATCTAAACCTTTCCTTTGTGGTCAAATGCTTTTTGCCATAAACTGAAGTGATTCTATAAGACTCTATTTCACATCACTCTAATAGAATCACACAGGATCATATATACCCATCTATTCCATTTCTTAAAGTTTAAAGACTAAAAATATTTAAGAAATTGCTATGAACATTTTAAATTGTTATACATTAAATGAGAATGAAATTAGTTATATCTGTTGAAGCACAGGTTATATAAATTATTTGGGAGAGAAATAATTTAGGAAAGTAAAGTAAAACTAACTAACCATATAATATCTTCTATGACATATTAATTATTTAAATGTTAAAAAGATGATTGTAATATATGATGTCCTGCCCTGCTTTTCCAGAATTCAGTCAGTTGAAACATTGTATAAAGAAAAGGTACAGAGGATTAAACCTAGTATTTGGAGCAAAAGATAGCATGTTATTTAAGTAAATGGTTTTCTAGCCTGTACTTTACTGATCCCTGTTATTCTTATTTTGACTAATTAATGAAATTCAGACATTACAGGAAAAAACACAGTTTGCTACTTTTCTACCATCACACTGCAGTGTTCTTTTTTTGCCTAGGAAAACTGCAAAGCATTTAAATTGTCTCTTAACTATTCTTTGGCTATCTTTCTTTCCCTCTCTTCAAAGAAAAATATTTTCCCCCTCCTTCCTAGAGGTCAGGATCTTTTTCTCCTTTTGAACTCTATATTTTTGGTACCTAGTACTGTGTTGGTATTACAATGAAATCTAAATTCTTACTAAACAAATTAGCAGATGAATCAATTCTACCTTTTTTTCAAACTATGTAAGTGTAGCCCAGAAACAGGAAAAATGGTTAAAACAAACTGAGTGTAGAGCTATTTCTGCTAACAATGAGAATGGAAATATCTTCTTGAGAAGACAGTATTTTGAATTTCAATACATTGCCGTTTTTCCGAAATAGAAAATAAGGTTCTCTGTACTTGGTCCTCTAGAAGGAGATAATGAAAGAAAGTGAGTGTCTAAGAAATAAACAGTATAGGGGAAGTTTAGGTCTGCAGGTACCACGTTCTTTTAGTTTCTTTCTCTGACAATGCCATGATTTCTTCTTCATTCCTGAATATTTTCCTAGATATAGAATCATAGATTGGCATTTCTTTTCTTTCAGCACTCGAAAAATAGTGTGCCAGTTTCTTGTGATTGAAATAGTTCTTGTGAGAAAGTTGGTCATTCAAATTATTCACCCCATGTGTAAGGTACTCTTTCATGCTCAACACTTGTCAATTTTTTTTTCTTGGTCCTTAGTTTTCATAAGTTTGACAAATGATGTGTTTTAGTGTGATTTTGTTTGAGTTTATTCTATTTGGAGTTAGTTGTTCAGCTTCTTGAGTCTGTAAGATTATGTTTGTTGCTAAATTTTGGAAGTTTTCAGGCTATAATTTCTTTGAATACGTTTTCAGTCCTGCCCTTTCCTCCAATTTTCCAGGACTCCGCTGGTACAAGTGTCAAATATGTAGGTAGAGTCATATGCTTGAAACTCTGTCTTCTTTTTTTCAGTCTATTATCTTATTGTTATTTATTTAGATTGGGGAATTTCTATTTTAGTTTATTTAAGTTCACTGATCCTTTTCTTCTGTACATGTTATTTTGCTCTTGAACCAATCTATTGATGTTTTTCAAAAATTTTCATTTCTAAAATTTCTATTTAGTTCTTGCTTTTTCGATTTCTTTGCTAAGGCTTTCCAGTTTTTCATTTGTTTTGAGCATTTCAATAGTAACTCATTAAAACATCTTTTTGATACATACATGCTTTGACATCCTTCCAAGGTGATTTTAACCTAAGTATCCATCAACAGATGAGTGGAAGAATAAACTGGGGTAGAAATATATAGCGATATATTATTCAGCCTTAAAAAAAAGAGATTCTGCCATTTGTGACAACATCAATGAAACTGGAAGACTTTATGTTAAGTGAAATAAACCAGATACACAAAGAAGAAAAGAACATATATGGCTCACTTCTATATGGAATCTAAAAATGTCAAATGTTTTGAAGCAGAGATTTGAATGGTGAGGAGGTAGAGGAAATGGAGAAATGTTGGTCAAAGGGTACAAAGTTGCAGTTATTCAAGATGAGTAAGTCTAGAGACCTCATGTAGTATGATGAACATAAAGTAATAATACTGCACTGAATACTGGAAATTTGCTAAGAGAGCTGATTTAAGGTCTCTTAAAAATAAAATTAAAGGTCTCTCAAAAATAAAACTATACAGTTGAAAATTGAGAGGCTGGCAGTAGATGATGTCATCCACAGTCAGAAGAAAATATTGTCTAGAGCAGAAGACCTACTCATAAAATAAGTAGAGGCAGATGAAATAGTTATAGGAATTACTCTTTTTTATTTGTCTATTTTTTTAGTTTGGAAAGAAACTATAGTAGAAACATCAGAGATGGTGTCTGGCACCTAAACAAAATTATTTTAATGAAATGTTCTACACAGATAAAACATAGAAACGTATTTATTCAGACAGTAAAGTGTCCCCACATATATGTAATTGTTATTTTTTCTTAACAAAATGAGAAGTTTCTCCACTGTTGAGTTAACTCACCTATCTTGGATAAAAGCTTTTAATAGATAGCTGGATTATACAGTAAATGTCTTTGAAGAATACCCAAAGCACAATCCTTGTAATTGCAGACACATGACTCATGACTAATAGGCACAGTAGATCCATATTTGAACTAGCTCACCAGTGACCCAGAAGCCTATTAGAGTTAAGACCATATAGCAGTATGTTAACTTTCCTAAAGCTCTTTCTACATGAAGTGCTGTCTAGTAGTCATTAATTTTCATTATTCCTGATTAAATGGTTCTACTGGTGAGTGCATTAAGATTATCACCTAAAATTAGACTTGGGGAATTCCTGCAGATTTTCTACATTTTTTTCAAAATTCTCTGTTGCATGGGCTAATTGAGGCTCATTCTTTCTGATTCACTTTAAAGACAGAATTATTGTCTTTTGTTCAGTTTTATTTCCTTTTCTGTAATTCATGCATGAGCGAAAAACAAAATGACCACTCTTTACATTCAATGTGGAAGAGTGTTAGATGCTTTGTGGCGCACATTTTATCAAAGCAAAAGGCTTTCCCAGCAATGAGTTTCTGTCACTTTTGGTTGTGACACCGTGTCTCACATTTCAATTCCAGCAAGTGTAGCATCATTAAATATGCCTTGATTCTCCATTAGACACTGTTTTAAGTTTCACTAAGATTTCCACAACAAAATAGTAGTGCTGCATTACACTTAATAATCCTCCACACTTAATAAATTTATAAAACATGGAACAAAGTAAGATTTATATTGTACCTTTTCTGACTCTAAATTTAGTAACCCTAGACATTTAATCCCAGATGTTAAAATCAGAGATGCATTGTGAAAGTGGGGATCGAATATATGATTACATGTCTACATTTTATTGTTATTCCTTGAAAAGATTAATAAGTACATTCAAAAGAAAACAAAAATTCTGGAAAAAATCAGCATATGCTGTGTACAACATATGTATGTTCACTTGCCTCATTAAAGAAAGCTTCAAATCATATTAAATGAAATAAACATGGAGTTTTTATATTTATATGTCAACAAATATTGAGCAAAATCTAGTTAATCATCTAATTAACAAATATCTAGTAAATATTTTATAAGTATCTATTAAATAAATACTGTATGTAAGGCATTATTTACTCATTTGATACATCGTTAGCAAATATTACCTAGTTTAAGTAAAAAATGCCACAATTTTGTTCAACGCTATTATCTTTGCTGCCTCTAACTTACCTGTGCAAAATTCCCTTTACCCGCATCCATGTCTGTTGGTCTTGCTCAGGATCATTTGCCACCTTTTATATGTATTTTACTAGAGTTTCTAAAACTACTGTGCTTGCGATCCCGTGAATACACCCCATCCTTTCAGTTATTTGCGTTTTCCACATGCTGTTCACCGTGGCTGTGGAGGACGATGCCCTGTGCTCACCCTCCTCATCTTTTCATCTACCTAGCAAGGGCTCAGGCGTTGATCTCTCTCTAAAGACTTCTCAGAGGAAAAAATTACAACACAATGCAACTCTGAGAGATTAGGCTGTAAATCTGTGATGAGAAACATTCTGAGTCCCATCTTTGTTAAGTGCAATAGATTTTATAATTTTTTTTCAGTCTTTGCTCTTAATGCCTGAAATAAAAAAAACATCACTTGAGGGTCCATTCACAGAGACTATATAATTAAAGGTTAAGCTAGCATCTTCAGAACTTTGAAATAGGATGATTTTGGTGTCTAATCCCAGATTTGTGCATTGCTAATTGTGTGTCTTTAGCCAAGCTAGTTTGACTCCTGGTCTCTTCGTTTCCTCATCTATTAAATGCAGTAAGAATGCCTGATGGAGAGGTGTAGTCTAGACATAAATGAGAGAACTTATGTTTGGAAAACACTTCTTACCGTGCTTTATATGTGGTAAAGTAGGAAAAATAAAAAACCTTGTGGGTGTTGTTTTTATGTCTACTGATCCGTCAGCCACTGCCTCTCCTTCCTCTATGCTGTCAGATCACTTTAAACATTACTCTTACATATTCATTCCACCCAACTATGACTAGAAATCAAGGCATGGGATTGTATCACTAAACGCTGAATTTCTCTAGGGTAGACACTCATCTTATTCATTTGTATACTTCCTGCGAGTACCTTAGTGCTGGGCATGTAGAAACACTCAATAAATCTTGAATGACTGACTAAATATAATAAAGTGGGAATAATTTGCTGGGCTCCTGGATCTGGTTCAAACCCCTCTCACAGGATATTCCTTACGATGCATTTTGTCCAGATGTATCTTTCCTCCACCTCAATGGCTATATTTACTATAGATTTCCATTGCAATATAAAATTCAACGTGTGTATTTTTCCTGTAAAAAAAATTAAGAGGACAGAAGCTCTACATTTCCCATCTTTGTATTTGCAATTGTCTCATATATGGCATAAGTTCATTGAAGGAAAAGGCATGGAAGCAAATAAGCAGGAAGCAAAAAAAATTAAACATGCATTATAACAATTATGTGAAAATCAAGCAAAGTACTCTGGAGTGATGGAAGGAGGGCCATCAATTTTGTCTGCAGATCTTAGGGAAAATGCGGTTAATATTTGGCATTTGAAATAAACTTTGAAACAGGCATACAGTTTTGATAACAGAAATAAGAAGGCATAATTTATTCTCTCATTCTCTTTGTTGGAATACATTATTATAATGGAAACTCTTTTTCTCAAAGCACATTTATTATGATTTATATTAAAAATATCTTCCTTTCATAAATATGGGTTGACAATGGATGAAAAAAGCAAGAAAATGTCCATGTCCCATTTCTTCCTATAGCTTCTGTCTCAGAAGTGAGTATCACGACACAGCAGAGCAGCAACAAATTTTCTTGTATGGTTTTATGCTTCCTAATAATAGAAACTTGGCCTTTCAATAGCAACAACTGCCTCAAAACAATGTTGGTGCATATTTTATGTAAAATATTTTATTGAAACACCATGTGCAGAATGGAAAACGTATGCATGATATGTGCGTAGCTTCTTCAAATTTCACAATGTGAACACAACAGTGTAAGGACCACTCACACCAAAATATGAAAGATGATCATGAAAATGAGAAACATTTCATGTGCCTCTATCTTCATATGGTGTCCCAAACGAAACATTTTTGTGAATTACATCAGCAAAGATTAGTTTTTCTTGGTTTTGAAATTTATACACTTGAAATCATACAGTATACACTCTTGATTCTGGCTTTTTTTCAATGAAGATTATAATTAGAAATTCATTTATGTTGTGACATGTAGCAGTGATTTGTGAGGTTCATCCTTGCTGTTCCATGTAGCAGTAATATATTAATTTATATCACTAAAAATATTATACATTTTATCACAATTTATGTATTGTATTATGGATAGTATTTGTTTTTTTCTAGTTTGGCATTTCTGCAAAAATGTTGTTTTACACAATTCTGTACATCTCCTGATGTGAAGTTAAATTCTATATATCTCTTTTGATGTGAAGTTATAAATATATACTTTGGATACATGCAGAGGAGTAGAAATGCATTATAGAATATGCATACATTTAGCTTCACTATTTTTAAAGTGATTATGCCAATTTACAGATCAACCAATCAATACAGATAATTCCAATCACACCATATGCTCACCAACACTTTGTATTCAAACTTTTTCTTTTAGTTTAAATAATTTGGGAAGATATATACGTAAATAATTGTGGTTACGCCTAATGGTGTTGAATATGTTTTAGCATGGTTATTTGTAATTTTAATATCTTCTATTGAAAAGCATTTTCTAGTCATTTTCCTATTACAGATTCTATGCTTTCTTAATGATCTGTGACAGTTTTTAAATATTAATGTATATAAATCTTTGGTTTGAAATATCCTCTTATTCCTTGGTTTGCATTTTCATTCTTTATGGTTTATAATATTTTTATAAACTGAAGCTCTGAATAAGATCCAATTTATATTTCCCCTCATTTTTGTTTTTTTGCTGTTTTTTTCTTAAAGAAATTGTTTATGCAAAGGAAAGCAGAAGATATTCTTCTGTTATTTCTACTAGAGAAATACCTTTCTTTTTCCAGTTAGGCATATAATTCAACTGGAATTGATTTTTTATGTATGGTGTAAGATAGGAGTCAAGGTTCATTTCTCCACCATCTGAATATCCAGTTGATCCAGCATAAACAGAGTGGCAATTATTATTACAAATGAAGTGACTATATAAGTAGATTTATATCTGTGTAAGAAGATCTGACTCTATTCTGTTCCACCTGTCTGCTCTTGAATTTTTATTTTAATGACACTGTTTTAATTAATGTAAACTGAAAATAAGCATAACAGGTAATGCAAAACCTTTCAATTTTCTTGTTCCTACAAAAGTGTCTTCACTATTCTTGGTATTTTGCATTTCCATGTAAGTGTTAGATTTATTTTGTCCATTTCCTCAGGCTAAAAAAAAGCAAACAAACCTTGCAGGAATTTTATTTTAAATTGTATTGGATCCACAGATCAATTTTAAAAGAATTGACATTTTGCAAGATTAAATCTTTCAATTCATAAAAAGAATAAACCCTCAATTATTTACAATATTTTTAATGCTTTTAAGGAATATATTAATTAGCTAATTCCAAACACATTTGATAATTTTAATGCTAATACAAATGTATTATTATTATTTCATTTTGTAATAGCTTGTTGAAGTATAGAAATAAATTTAAGTTTGTATATTGGCATTGTATCCAGTGATCATGCTAAAACTACTTTATTAGTTCTCATAGTTCACATGTATGTTTTTGGATTTTCTATGTAAACAATAATGCTTTGTGTTAAGATAGTTTTATTTCTCCTTGTCTCTTTCTCATACTTGTATTTGTTTTTTTCCAGAATAACATAAAATATAAATAGTGTTAACAGACTTCTCTAATTTCCTGGGGAAAGATTCCACCATTTACTTTAGTTGCTTACTATATATATTCATTTATTAAATGAAGGATGACCTCTAAAATCCTTAGCTACTTAGATTTTTTTATATGGCTTGTTTTTATTTTGTTTCTTAAACTATGTTTGAGTGCTAAATTTTATCAAATACATTCTATGCATCAAACACAATTTTTCTCATTTAGTCTCCTAAGTAGTGAGGTGCATGTTTGATTTTCAAATATTTAAACAAGCTAACATCCTGAAATCAACTGTAGTTGACTTTTATTTGAATTACTGGTTCTTCAAATGCTGCTGCCATGGTAACTCAGTGAGACCGTTACAAACCCCAAGTGGCTGTTTTCTGATGGCTAGACATCTTAAGAGAAAAAGAAACCCCACAAATATACAGGTCACCTCAATATGTTTTGCTTTTGAATCTTGGCCCTTCATACTGAATACTCTCTAGAACCTTTGAGTACATGTTTTTGGGGATCCCCCTTTCTTTTCTGTCTTTTTAAAAATTTTATCTAGCATTTATGGCCTGATTCTATCTATACTGTCAAAGGTAGAAGCAAAATCTTCAATGACTTATTTTCATTATAAAAATTTATAATTTTCTGAGATTGGGAAACTAAACTGATCCAAATCTAATTTGTGAAAGGCACAGTGACAAAATAACAGCATTTACTTTAACTTATTTTGGGATATCCTTTTACAATTTTGGTATCAGTTATGAAATAAGACAAAGCACAAGGGTCTTCTGTAATCATATATAAGTGTAGCATGTAAATACACTATCACATTTGCATAAGTGTTTTAATCACAAACACAGAATTTGAAATTGATAGAAATCATATTGATCTTCAGTACTTCCCATTATATTCATATTAATAATGAATGTGACAGATGCATCATAAATATGCAAAAGAGCAACACATCAGCCTAAACATCACCAGTAATTTGTAGACTTACACTCATAGGAAACCACTAATGGAATATAGTGTATTTTCTTTTCTATGAATAGTCAACTGCCATGCATAATGTAACAGTGCAACTGCTAATAGCAGACCCAGTCAGGATCATTTAAACTTGTTATCATGGGCAGTGTGAACTGATCTTTGAGGTGGCCTGTAATAAAATACTTCTCTGCCGTTACCCTGTCCTGATTGTGTAGTTATCCTTTAACTTTGAGCTTTTATTTATAGAAAACACAAAAATGATTACTTTGCTATTTTGGGGATGCATATCATGCTCTATCAAATGTAGGAAGATGGTGACCAATTAATACCTAACAAATGAAAGTTAAAAGTCCCTGAAGCATCTGCTCAACATTTTTTTAAAAAAATCTCAGACTACAAGAATATTCTTCCAGAACATCCATTATCACAATATAACCTTACGGCATATATTACCAAAATAGCCTTTGTTTGTGTAAAAGATCTCAAAGAAATGGTAACACTGAAGTCATCTGCAGATGAATGGCGAGCAGAGGCTTAGTTGCTGATGTTCACAGAATGATTAACACACCTAAACCCAGGCTCCGTGTTGGAAACTCTGGGAAAACGCTCACTTACAGAAGCATCCTCTTTGATATAATGTCTTGGGGATTTCCACTCAGGCACAGGTTATATTAGGTGACATAATAGAGGATAAAATAGATGATACTAGTATTTCAGCTCTGTTTGGAAACCTCCAAGAATTTTGGAGTTTCTATAGTTATAGGATACTGTTGTACATTCTATTTTTAATACTAAGAAGAGTATCTTTAGCATCTGTTTGGCTTTGTCACAAGAGCACTATAAAATAAAATACTAAATTGTAGAGGTATCTCAACCCAGGAGTTTTTAATGTTTTACTTTTAATAAAGGCAATTAGTGCAAACTGTTAATTTGTAATAACAGTAATCATTGGCTAATTTGAAATTCCATAATAAATATGTAATTATTCATAAAATAGCTTCAATAAATATTTATTTAAATACAAAATATATATCTTTTAATATTTGAAGAGTAAAGACCAAAAGTAGAGTGTATTTTATTACATTAAAATATGCAAAATCCCAATCACTGGATTGGAAACTCATTAAAATATAATCAAATAATGCAGTGAAACTCACTTTAGATGGTTGCACATAATTTTTGTAAAAGATATTCTTTTTAGAATTCAGGTTCATTTGAAGTATATTTTGTTAACCTGTTAAAGTTAACAAATTTTAATACATAAAGTTAATAAAATTTAATAACAAATTTTGAAATAAACTTGATTTTACCATGTTTATTAACTGCATTCCTAAAAGATATTTCCACTATATAATAAGCTGGCTGTGCTATCAAAAGCAGTACCACATGCCTTTCATCACCTCATTACCCTGCTTTAGTGTTCTTCATAGAGTATTTACTACATCAGTTTATTTTGTATTTATATTTTACATCTGTATTGTCTGTTTCCAATTCTAAAGGAATGTAAATACCATGAAGGTAGAGATTTCTTTCTGATGTTTACTCCCATATTATCAGCACTTAATATAATCCCTGCTGGCAAAACAATATATTCATGTAAAGATAGATTTCATGCTTAAATGACATTTATTTAGAATCTTTGTTATTATTTAGCATCATATTTTCCTGAGCATATTTATAAAACTTAATAGATGAATTAATTACAGAAGAATGAAATACAATTGACCCTTGAGCAACACAGGGATTTGGGGTACCAACACCCTCACATATAACTTTTGACCCCTAAAAAACTTAACTGCTAATAGCCTACTGCTGACCAGAAGCCTTATTGGCAACATAAATAGTTGATTAACACATGTTTTGTATGTTATATGCATTATATACTGTATTCTTACAATAAAGTAAGTAGAGAAAAGAAAATGTTTTTTCAAATTGTTGCAAATCTCCAGAATTTTTTCTAACATATTATTGGAAAAAATCTGCATATAAATGAATCAGTGCAGTTCAAACCCATATTGTTCAATGGTCAACTATACAGTACATTTATATGCTTTCTTGAAAGGCAAATAATTTCAGTAGTAAAGTAGTACCATAGGTTCAAAATACTTTTATTTCAATCTTGGCTCAATCATTGTAGAACTTTTGGTAAGACATTGAAATAAACTATATCATTATTAGTTTTTCTACATTTTCTATTTATATAATGGAAACCAGATTGTTTTTCTAAAAGTAAATTTCATTTTTTAATTTAGTTGGAAATTAATAGCAGATATAATATGGAATTCTGAAGACCACTTATTTAATCCACAAAAAAGCAGTTAAATAAGAAACTGGAGCAAAAAATAAATAAGACAAATTATGAGAAGCAAAATGGTTGATATAAATCAAACTATGTTACTAATCACACTAAATATTATTTATCTAAACACTGTGAATAAGGATATAAAACAGACTATATGCTAATTCTAAGAAACCTACTTGAAACATAAAGTTGAAACAGGTAAAAAGTATAGACAAAGTAAATGATGCCATATTCAATCAGTATTAACAGGAAAGTTGGAGTAAATAAATTAATATAAAACAAAGTAAAATATCAGAGCAAGAACATACTACCAAGTGTAAAGCAAAAGATTTCACAATAAAAGAAGAGGTCAGATCATAGAGGAACAAAATGATCTATGTGTGTATCTCAAATAAAGTTGGAAATGTGCATTCCCAAAATAACAGCTCTTCCAAGCACATGAAGCAATAACTGGCAGAAACATCTGTATTAATAATTATATTTAGGATTTCAAAACTCCTCTTTCAGCACTGATAAATAATTAGAAAGAGGATAATTAATTATCGAAAAGACTTGAACAAAATTAGCAACCACATGAACCTAATTTACACTTACAGAACCCCAAAACCAATGATGTCAGAATTTCAAGTGTTTTCAAATGAAAAGGAAACATACCTACACAAAAACTTACATAATATTCTAGACCTTAAAATAAGCCTATCTAAATTGAAGAGTTTGAAAATTATAATTTCTTTATTGACTCCAACAGAATTAAATTGATAAGCAATAATTGAATTATATATAGATAATACCCAAGTTATTCAAAATTAAGAAATACAAATAAAAGTCAAGGGTCGAAGAGGAAATAAAAATTATATTAGAGATTTTTGAACTGAATAATTAAAATTAAAACAGCAGATAAAAATCTGTACAATGAACATATAACATTGCTTGGAGGTACTTTTTAAGCCTCAAATACATACATTATAAAAGATAGATAAATTAAAGATCTAAGTTTCAACCAAAATATTATAAAAAGAAACCCAAGTTGAAACTAGAGCATGTAGAAGAAAAATTAAAACAATAATATACTAACAAATATCAAATGAGCAAACAATAAAACATAAATTACACCAGAATTATTTTACTAAGAAACAAATACAATCAGTAATTCTCTAGCTAGACCAATCAATAAAAAAAAGAGTATTATTACAATACTATTAAAATAAAGCAATCTATAAATTCAATGCAATTCCTATCAAAATACCAACAGCATTTTTCAATGAACTAGAGAAAATCATTCTAAAATTCATATGGAACCACAAAAGACCCCGAATAGCCAAAGCAATCCTGAGCAGGAAGAATTTAGCTGGGGTGATTATGCTCCCCAACTTCAAGCTCTACTACAAAGCCACAGTAATCAAGACACTTTGGTACTGGCACAAGAACAGACCCATAGACCAATGGAACAGACTAGAGAACCCTGATATAAACCCAATTATATATGGTCCATTAGTATATGATAAAGGAGCTGTGAACATACAATGGGAAAATGACAGCCCTTTCAACAGCTGGTATTGGCTACATGCAAGAGAATGAAACTCGATTATTGTTTAACCCCATACACAAAAGTAAACTCGAAATGGATCAAAGACCTGAATGTAAGTCACGAAACCATAAAACTCTTAGAAGACAGCATAGGCAAAATCTCCTGAATATAAGCATGAGCAACTTCTTCCTGAACGCATCTCCTCCAGCAAGGAAAACAAAAGCAAAAATGTACTCATGGGACTACATCAAACTAAAAAGTTTCTGTACAGCAAAGGACACCATCAATAGAACAAAAAGGCATCCTACAGTATGAGAGAATATATTTGTAAGTGGCATGCATATCTGCAAGGGGTTAACATCCAAAATATATAAAGAACTTACATGCTTCAACACCCAAAAAGCAAATAACCCAATTAACAAATGGGCAAGGATATGAAGAGACAGTTCTCCAAAGAAGAAATTCACATGGTGCAACAGACACATGAAAAGATGCTCTGTACCACTAATCATCAGGGAAATGCAAATTAAAACCACAATGAGATATCACCTCACACCAGTAAGGATGGCCAGCATCAAAAAGACTAAGAACAACAAATGCTCATGAGGATGCGGAGAAAGGGGAACCCTCCTATACTCTTGTTGGGAATGTAAATTAGTTCAACCATTGTGAAAAAGCAATATGGAGGTTCCTCAAAAAACTAAAAATAGAAATACCATTTGATCCGGGAATCCCACTCCTTGGAATTTACCCAAAGAATACAACCTCTCAGTTTCAAAAAGACATATGCACCCCTATGTTTATCACAGCACTATTTACAACAGCCAAGAAATGGAAGCAACCTAAGTGTCCATCAGTAGATGAATGGATAAAGAGGAGGTGGTACATATACACAATGGAATACTATTAAATATTAAAGTTATTTAAATCAGGAATGAAAGAAGGACATATAATAAAGAATAGTATGAACACCTTCCTGTCAACATTTTCAACAATTTAGGTGAATTTAAGAAATTTCTTAACAATTTATTAAAACTGACACAAGAAGAGAAAGAAAATTGAAATTATCCTATATCTATAAAATGAACTATATTTGAAAAAAAACTTCCATAACAAAAATCTCAGGCCCAGATCATGTCGCAGCTGAGTTCTATAACACATGTAAGGAAGCCTTTTAGAACAGAGAAAGAAGGAATCTCTCTGAGCAGATAATTTTGAAAACAACATTGCCATCCTCCAAAATCAGACAATAAAATAAAAGAATAACTTCAGGGAAATATCACTCAAGATTGCAGATGCAAAAAATTTTAACAAATTATTGGTGAACTGAAACCAGTGACATTTAAAAAACATCATGAATGGAATGAATGTAAGCCTAGTATTTGGAAATCAATTAATGTTACAAGCTATATTTGCAGAATAAATGGAAATATAATATGATCATCTCAATACATAAGAGATTTTTTTAAAAAGTGAATACACATTCCTGATAAATACCCTTGTTCAAAAGAACAAGTAGACTTCAGAAAGAGAATCATATATATGTGATCAATTGATTTTTTTGTTTTATACAAAGATACCAAATGGCAAAGCCAAAGTTTTTTAAACAAATAACATTTTAAGAAATGGACATCCTATGACTTATATTAATACAAGCATAATTATACCAACAGCTGACTTCTAAAAACAATAAACAATTGCTAACCCTTATACCTAGCCTAGCTTATTATTTAAATTGGAAGTAGTAGAGAACAAGAGATTTTCTTTAAATTTTTTATTAGGATATTATTGATATACACTCTAATGAAGGTTTCACATGAAAAAACAATGTGGTTACTACATTTATCCATATTATCAAGTTCCCACCAATACCCCAAATGCAGTCACTGTCCATCAGTGCAGCAAGATACCACAGATCCACTATATGCCTTCTCTGTGCTATACTGTTCTCCCTGTGATTCCCAACACCATGTGTACTAAACATAATAACCCTCAGTCCTCTTCTCCCTCCCTCCCCATCTTTGGAGAACTGTCTCTTCATATCCTTGCCCATTTGTTAATCGGGTTATTTGCTTTTCGGGTGTTGAGGCATGTAAGTTCTTTATATATTTTGGATGTTAACCCCTTGTCAGATATGCATGCCACTTACAAATATATTCTCTCATACTGTAGGATGCCTTTTTGTTCTATTGATGGTGTCCTTTGCTGTACAGAAACTTTTTAGTTTGATGTAGTCCCATGAGTTCATTTTTGCTTTTGTTTTCCTTGCTGGAGGAGATGCATGCAGGAAGAAGTTGCTCATGCTTATATTCAGGAGATTTTGCCTATGCTGTCTTCTAGGAGTTTTATGGTTTCGTGACTTACATTCAGGTCTTTAATCCATTTCGAGTTTACTTTTGTGTATGGGGTTAAACAATAATCGAGTTTCATTCTCTTGCATGTAGCTGTCCAGTTTTGCCAACACCAGCTGTTGAAGGGGCTGTCATTTCCCCATTGTATGTTCACGGCTCCTTTATCATATACTAATGGACCATATATAATTGGGTTTATATGAGAGTTCTCTAGTCCGTTCCATTGGTCTATGGGTCTGTTCTTGTGCCAGTACCAAAGTGTCTTGATTACTGTGGCTTTGTAGTAGAGCTTGAAGTTGGGGAGCATAATCACCCCAGCTAAATTCTTCCTGCTCAGGATTGCTTTGGCTATTCGGGGTCTTTTGTGGTTCCATATGAATTTTAGAGTGATTTTCTCTAGTTCATTGAAAAATGCTGTTGGTATTTTGATAGGAATTGCATTGAATCTATAGATTGCTTTAGGCAGGAAGGCCATCCTGACAATAAATTCTTCCTATCCATGAGCAAGAGATGTGTTTCCATTTATGGGTATCTTCTTTAATTTCTCTCGTGAGTGTTTTGTAGTTTTCAGTATGTAGGTCTTTAACCTCCTAGGTTGGGTATATTCCTACATATTTTATTCTTTTTGATACAACTGTGAATGGAATTGTTTTCCTGATTTCTCTCTGTGCTAGTTCATTGTTATTGTACAGAAATGCCACAGAATTCTGCTTATTAATTTTGTATCCTGCAACTTTGCTGAATTCAGATATTAGATCTAGTAATTTGGAGTGGATTCTGTAGTGTTTTTTATTTACAATATCATGTCATCTGCAAACAGGGACAGTTTAACTTCTTCCTTGCCAATCAGGATGCTTTTTTATTTCTTTGCATTGTCTGATTGCGATGGCTAGGAAATCCAGTATTATGTTGAATAGAAGAGGGGAGAGCTGGCATCCTTATCTTGTTTCCGATCTTAAAGGAAAAGCTTTCAGCTTCTCGCTGTTAAGTATAATGTTGGTTGTGGGTTTGTCATATATGGCCTTTATTATGTTGATCTACTTGCCCTCAACACGCATTTTGTTGAGAGTTTCTATCATGAATGGATGTTGAATTTGTCAGATGCTTTTTCAGCATCTATGGAGATGATCATGTGGCTTTTGTCCTTCTTTTTGTTAATGTGGTGGATGATGTTGATGGATTTTTGAATGTTGTACCATCCTTGCATCCCTGGCATAAATCCTACTTGATCATGATGGATGATCTTTTTGATGTATTTTTGAATTCAGTTTGTATATGTTTTGTTGAGTATTTTTGCATCTATGTCCATCAGGGATATTGGTCTCTAATTTTCTTTTTTTGTAGTGTCTTTGCCTGGTTCTGGTATTAGAGTGATGCTGGGCTCATAGAATGAGTTTGGGTATATTCCCTCCTCTTCTATGTTTTGGAAAACTTTAAGGAGAATGTGTATTAGGTCTTCACTAAATGTTTGACAAAATTCTGCAGTGAAACCATCTGGAACAGGATTTTATTCTTTGGTATGTTTTTGATTACCAGTTCAATTTCATTGCTGGTAATTGGTCTGTACAGATTTTATGTTTCTTCCTGAGTCAGCCTTGGAAGGTTGACTTTTTCTAGAAAGTTGTCCATTTATTTTAGGTTATTCAATTTTTTAGCATATAATTTTTCATAGTATTCTCTCATAATTCTTTGTGTTTCTGTGTTGTCTATGGTGATTTTCCTTTCTCATTTCTTATTCTGTTTATGTGTGTAGACTCTCTTTTTTTCTTGGTAAGTCTGGCTAGAAGTTTATCTTTTTTTAATTTTCTTGAAGAACCATCTCTTGCTTTCATTGATTGCTTCTATTGCTTCATTCTTCTTGGTTTTATTTATTTCTGCTCTAATCTTTATTATGTCCCTCCTTCTACTGACTTTGGGCCTCATTTGTTCTTCTTTTTCTAGTTTCATTAATTGTGAGTTTAGACTGTTTATATGGGATTATTCTTCTTTCCTGAGGTAGGCCTGTATTGCAATATACTTTCATCTTAGCACAGCCTTGGCTGTGTCACACAGATTTTGCAGTGTTGAATTATTGTTGTCATTTTTCTCCATATATTGCTTGATCTCTGTTTTTATTTGATCATTGATCCATTGATTATTTAGGAGCATATTGTGAAGCATCCATGTGTTTGTGGGATTTTTCATTTCCTTTGCATAATTTATTTCTAGTTTCATAGCTTTGTGATCTGGGAAACTGGTTGGTACCATTTCAATATTTTTGAATTTACTGAAGCTCTTTTTGTGGACTAGTATATGATCTATTCTTGAAAACGTTCCATGTGCTCTTGAGAAGATTGTGTATTCTGTTGCTTTTGGGTGTAGAGTTCTGTAGATGTCTGTTAGGTCCATCTGTTCTATTGTGTTGTTCACTGCCTCTGTCTCCTTACTTATCTTCTGTCTGGTTGATCTGTCCTTCAGAGTGAGTGGAGTGTTGAAGTCTCCAAGAATGAATGCATTGCATTCTATTTCCCCTTTTAATTCTGTTAGTATTTGTTTCATCTGCTAGTATATGTGGGTGCCCCTGTGTTGGGAGCATAGATGAATCCCACTTGGTCATGGTGTATGATCCTTTTGATGTATTTTTGAATTCTGTTTACTAATATTTTGTTGAGTATTTTTGCATCTACATTTATCAGGGATATTGTTCTGTAATTTTCTTTTCTGTGTGTTGTCTACCTGGTTTTGGTATTGGAGTGATGCTGGCCTCATAGAATGAATTTGGAAGTATTCTCTCTTCTTCTACTCTTTGGAAAACTTTAAGGTGGTTGGGTATTTAGTCTTCACTAAATGTTTGATAAAATTCAGCAGTAAAGCCATCTGGAACAGGATTTTGTTCTTTGGTAGGTTTTTGATTACCAGTTCAATTTTGTTGCTGGTAGTTGGTCTGTTCAGATTCTCTATTTCTTCCTGGGTCAGCCTTGGAAGGTTATATTTTTCTAGAAAGTTTTCCATTTCTTCTAGGTTATCCAGTTTGTTAACATACAATTTTTCATAGTCATCTCTAATAATTCTTTGTAGTTCTGTGGTGTCCATAGTGATTTTTCCATTCTTGTTTCTGATTCTGTTTTTGTGAGTAGACTCTATTTTTTTCTTGATAAGTATGGCTAGGGGTTTATCTGTTTTGTTTATTTTCTCAAAAACCAGCTCTTGCTTTCATTGATTCTTTCTACTGTTTTATTCTTGATTTTATTTCCTTCTGCTCTAATCTTTATTATGTCTCTCCTTCTACTGACTTTGATCCTCATTTGTTCTTCTTTTTCTAGTTTCATTAATTGTGAGTTTAGACTGCTCATATGGGATCATTTTTCTTTCCTGAGGTAGGCCTGCATTGCAATATACTTTCCTCTTAACTCGTCCTTCACTGCATCCCACAGAGATGGTGGTGTTGAATTATTGTTGTCATTTGTCTCCATATGTCACTTCATCTGTGTTTTTATTTGGTCATTGATGCATTGGGTATTTAGGAGCATGTTGTGAAGCCTCCATGTGTTTGTGGGATTTTTCATTTTCTGTGCATTATTTTTTTCTAGTTTCATACCTTTGTGGTCTGAGAAACTGGTTGGTACAATTTCAATCTTTATGAATTTACCGAGGATCCTTTTGTGGTCTAGTATATGATCTATTCTTGAAAATGTTCCATGTGTACTTGAGAAGAATGTGTATTCTACTGCTGTTGCATGTAGAGTTCTGTAGATGTCTGTTATGTCCATCTGTTCTAATGTGTTGTACAGTGCCTCTGTCTCCTTAGTTATTTTCTGTCTGGTTGATATGTCCTTCAGAGTGAGTGGAGTATTGAAGTCTCCTAGAATGAATGCATTGCATTCTATTTCCCCTTTTAATTCAGTTAGTATTTGTTTCTCATATGTAGGTGCTCCTGTGTTGGGTGCATAGATATTTATAATATTTATATCTCCTAGTTGGAATGACCCTTTTATCATTATGTAATGTCCTTCTTTGTCTCTTGTGTCTTTCCTTGTTTTGTAGTCTATTTTGTCTGATACAAGTACTTCAACTCCTGCTTTTTTCTCCCTATAGGTTGCATGAAATATCTTTTTCCATCCCTTCACTTTTATTCTGTGTATGTCTTTGGGTTTAAAGTGAGTCTCTTGTAGGCAGCATATAGATGGGTCTTGTTTTTTCATCCATTCAGTGATTCTGTGTCTTTAGATGGGGGCATTCAGTCCATTTACATTTAGAGTGATTATTGATACATATGTACTTATTGCCATTTCAGGCTTTAGATTCATGGTTTCCAAAAGTTCAAGGTTAACTTCTTTACTATCCAAGAGTCTAGCTTAACTCCCTTATTATGCTATTACAAACATAATCTAAAGGTTCTTTTCTTTTTCTTCTCCTTTTTCTTCCTCCTCCATTCTTTATATATTAGGTATCATATTCTGTACTCTTTGTCTCTCCCTTGATTGACTTTGGGTATAGTTAATTTAATTTTTCATTTGCTTAGTAATTAGCTCTACTACTTTCTTTACTGTGGTTTTATTACCTCTGGTGACAGATATTAAACCTTAGGAACACTTCCATCTATAGCAGTCCCTCCAAAATACACTGTAGAAATAGTTTGTAGGAGGTAAATTCTCTCAGCTTTTGCTTATCTGGAAATTATTTAATCCCTCCTTCAAATTTAAATGATAATATTGCCAGGTAAAGTAATCTTGGTTCTAGGACCTTCTGCTTCATTGCATTAAATACATCATGCCACTCCCTTCCGGCCTTTAAGATTTCTGTTGAGAAGTCTTATGTTAGCCTGATGGGCTTTCCTTTGTATGTGATCTTATTTCTCTCTCTGGCTGCATTTAAGAGTCCATCCTTATTCTTGATCTTTGCCATTGTAATTACTATATGTCTTGGTGTTGTCTTCCTTGGGTCCCTTTTGTTGGGAGATCTGTGGATCTCCATGGCCTGAGAGACTATTTCTTTCCCCAGATTGGGGAAGTTTTCAGCAATTGCCTACTCAAAGACACTTTCTATCCCTTTCTCTCTCTCTTCTTCTCTGGTAACCCTGTAATGTGAATATTTTTCCATTTGTATTGGTCACACAGTTCTCTCAATATTCTTTCATTCTTAGAGATCCTTTTTCCTCTCTGTGCTTCTTTGTATTCCTCTTCCTTAGTTTATATTTCATTTATTTTCTCCTCCACCATATCTAATCTGCTTTTAATACCCTCCACTGTGCTCTTCAATGATTGGATCTCTGACTGGAATTCATTCCTGAGGTCTTGAGTATCTTTCCATTCCTCCATTAGCATGTTAATGATTTTTATTTTGAACTCCTTTTCCAGAAGAGTCATGAGGGCCATATCATCTTTCTCAGGAGTTATATTAATGTTACTCTGGACCAGGTTCCTTTGGTGTTTCATATTTTATATGGCGCTCTCTAGTGCCCAGAAACTCTTCTCTCTGGAGCTTCTCAGCTCCTGAAGCAATGTCAGGGTTCTCAGCAAGTGGTATTGGTGCCTGGGGGGAGGAAAAAGCTGTTTCCTGCTTCCAGGTTGCTATGCCTGTCTCCACTGCCTGAACCAGTGGGCCGAGCACACAGGTATAAGCCTCTATGCTTTGCGTTTGTAGTTGCTGTAGACAGATCTTCTCTCTGGCTGGCCTAATGCCAGGGTAGGGTTTGCTGGTTTGTGAGCCATGTGGGACTAGCTGGGAGAAAGGTGCAGTAGGCTGCATATCACAGAGGGAGTATTTGGCACTGTGTAGCCAGCCAGGGAGCTGGAACACCTGAAGATCATGAAAGTTCTCAACCTGCTAGGCAGAGTGCACCTGGACAATTTTGTCTACCTGTCTTTTCTCCTGATTAGTAAGCTCTGTGCTATCCTTTCCCCTTTAGCAGCCCTCTTGTTAAAGGCTCCCTCATTAGGAAGTGTCTCAGACTGCCTTTCTTTCTTTTGTCCCAGCGCAGCTGGATATGTATCCATGCTTTCCACTGGTGCCTGGAATCTCAGTCTCTCCAGGAATTCTGCCTGTATTAGCTTTCCAATACCCTAATCAGTAGAGTATCATGAAAGCACCATTAAATGTAGGTTTGTGTTCCCAGAGCAGATCTCCAGAGTTAGGTATTCAGCAGTCCCAGGCCTCCACTCCCTCCCTGCTTCATTTCTGTTCCTCCCGCCTGTGAGCTGGGGTAGGGGAAGGGCTTGGGTCCCACCAGGTCACAGCTTTGGTACGCTACCCTGTTCTGTGAGGTCTGCTCTTTTCTCCAGGTGTATGAAGTCTGGTGCAGTCCTGTTTCCTGTTGCCCTTTCAGGATTAGTTGTATTAATTATATTTTTGTATTATATGCAGTTTTAGGAGGAAGCCTCTGTCTCACCTCTCACACTGCCATCTGTAATCCTGCCCTCTCTCAGAACAAGAGATTTTTCATATGAGCAAACAATGATGGCTATTACTATCAACATTTGTTTTACATGCTTTACAAAGATATGTGTAAATATATATATGTATACACACATATGCATGTACATATTTATATATTTATGTATATGATTAAATTTATATATTTTATATTCATTTTATTACATTTATATTTTACATTTTATATGTCATACTATGCTTCTCTGCTAGCAGTAATATATGTAAAGTAGGTATAGGTAAATACATTTTTAAATTTCAGAATTGTTTTAGATTTATAGTAAAACTGCGAAGTTAATATAGAGTTCCAATATATCCTGCACCCAGTGAGCCTTATTGTTAGCATCCTACATTACTATGATACATTTTTCACAGTGAAGAGAACAATATTAATCTAAATTAATTTAGTTAATTATAGACTAAATTCTTAATTTTAATGAATATTTTATTGGTTTTCTCTGATGACGTTTTTCTGTTCAGATTCACATCAAGGGTCCTACTGAAAATATTTTAATTAGCTAATTTAAACTTTTTGTTTAGAAATTCTAATTTCTAGGATTCCTGAGGAACATTTTTTATTGATTACTCCTTTTCCCACATATACGGGCTATAATTTCCTATTTTTGTGTTACGTGTTATATTTTGTTGTTGTTGGAAACTTTTCACTTTAAACACTCAATGTGCCAACTCTGGAAATGAGACTCATCCCCCGCACCCATCTCCATTCCAGGATTTACTGTTGTTGCTGTTTATTTTCATTATTGCTGTTGTTCCTGTTGGTTTGTTTAGTGACTTTTATGAACTAAGTTTGTAAAGTCTGTATCCTCTGCTGTGTGTGGATGCTGAAGTCTTGGCTTAGTTAGCAAACACTCAGTTAATAATAGACAAAGATCCTTGAGCCAATAAGCCTCCTACCTTTTGCCAATGGGCTCTGTTTTCAATGCTCCCATAGCAGTTTATAACTCTACCTTAGTCTTCATTTCCTGCCTTCATAGAGCCTTAATGTCAGCCAGAGTGAGAGAAGCAGGCCATCTCAGGTCTTTTCTGGACAAACACATAGTGCTTGCCTTCTAAATTCCTAGGAATATGCCCTAGACAACTTCATTCCCAGCTTTTCCTTTTAGATTTGGTCACTTTCTGTTTTGCCCAACTGCCTCTTTCAAATGTAATGTTAAATAAATGCTGTGGATTGTTTTCCACAGTGGAAAGGCTGTTTGAAGTGAGCAAGCTCTAAGTCAGGTGAAATAAAAGTAAGTCTGTGTGTGTCTGTGACTTTCTATTCAACTACAAGACAGATAAAATAATGACAAATATCAGGGAATGGGCCTTTCGGAAGTAGCTCCAAATGTGTTTTACCCCCTCCAGTGGTGACTAGGCTGCTGGTTTTCACTGCTACTCTGACTGTGAGAGTTTTACTTTTAAAGACTACTATGGAGCTAGAGAGAGGATGATAGAAATAAGACAATTTGAAATGCCTCAAAACTCACTGTTTTTACCAAGATTCAGACAGTTTTCTTGAATAAATGCTTCTCAGATTGTTGCAAATTCCTTGTTAATTTCCATAGTTCAGGAAAAGTTCACTTAGAAAATATTTTGTTGCAGTCTTATTCCACTTTAAGATTGAAGTAATTATTTTTCCAAATGCTAGAAATACTAAATTTTTAACAGCTCTCAGCTTTCAAACCTATCTGAGAATTGTCCTTGGGTAAAATAAGCTGTTTGTCTAATGCCATACCCTATTCCCAAGGACCATCTGCATGCAATGACTGACAGGTACAAAGGTATAAAGTTTAGCCACCCATTCACAAACTGGGACATATTAGATTTGTAGCTTTTCATGGGTTCTGTTAACACCTTTGTTGATACTGACATAGAGCCCAAATTCCTCCTCTCCCATTATGCTCCCTTTATTTTTCCCATAGATATAGATTTCAATAGTCAGTAATAAGCTTATTGTATGCTGAATTCCTTATCAGGTTCTGCTTTCTGGTTAACCCAAATGGTAACAACTCCTTTGGTACATATCTTCTGGGAAACAAACATAAGACAGTTAAATGTGCAAGGATTTTATTAGGTTAAGTACTTATGAGAACAAATGGAAAGAGATCGTGGAGAAGCTTGGATAGTCATCAGATCTTGAAGGAAGTCTGACCTCCAACGAAAGAAAAAGGGAAAGATATAGGGGTGGAAACATTCTAGACCACAGAGTTATATAAAATGTTTACCAAAGTCACTTGAAATTCTTAAATCAAAGTCGGCCCTCAGAGGAGTCTTGTATCTGTCAGGAATTGGTTTGTTTTAACGTCCCTGCTCTAAGAGATATACATTGTCTTAAGTTGCTTAATTCTCATGACAAACCTATGAAGTAAGTGGTCACATGCCTCATTTAACTGGTGAGAAATGTTTCACCAGAAAGTTAATTGCCTAAACTTACCCAATCTTTAACTTACAGAGCAAGTGTTAAGCAAGGCAATCTGGATCCAGGGTTTGCGCCCCTAGGAACTACGATGTATTGACACTGAGCCACTTGGAATTCCTTGAAGGAAAATGAGACCAGGTCACGTCAAACAGGACCCTGAGATCTTCCCACAACTATATACCATGTCTTTCTTCCCATAATGAAACATAAGACCATTACCAGAATTGACTGTGCACTGAAAAAAGGGAAATTCCAAACTTTTCAAGATTATTAAACACAGGCTCTGAATAGACCAGGTAATTAAATTCCATTAATATTTCATATCAATTACCATTTTATTTCTGAATACATAGTTGGAATAGACAAACTCAGTAATGTTTGTCATTATTCCCATTTTAGACCCTTGAACCATCACATGAAAAAAATAAATTAGGAAAAACCAAGTGGAAGCCCCTGAAAGTTCTCTATTTTACCAGAATAGTAGTAAGAAAGAAAATACATAACTTTGTCCCTGAGAGAACTGTAGTGATTACTGTGATCAGTATAGATTTTTTAAATTAGAAAAATATAATTAAAATACAGTTGACAAATAATATTATATTAGTTTCTGGTGTAAAGCATGTGATTTGATAATTATATACATTATTAAATGCTCTCTTTATTAAGTGTAGTTACCATCTGTGACTATATGAAGTTATTACAATACTATTGTAACATGATATCCTGGGGGGAAAAATGATTGAGAAGAGCTTAGGAGAAGAGAAATAACCCTGAAAGAAAATGTAAATGTTGAATTGACTCAACAGATATCCAGAAGATATTGTTTTAACTTGAAAGAATGTTTTGTTGTTACTTGTTTTAAACAGGATGCTACTATTACATTTTTTGGAAAGTTCAAATGTTTCATCAACCTTATGTGCCCTTTTAATCCCCACCCCAACCCATACCAAGCTGCTGAAAAACCAGAGTTCCTAGCATGAGGAGCTGAGATAAGAAAATAAAAAATACATTTCTTGCAACATCTTTTTTTGCTCTAGGCAGTAGTTCCTCTATACCTACATATCTATATCTCTATATTTTATCTCTATCTAAAGATATATTTACATACAGATATAATAGAAAGTATTGTAATGACGTCTATAAGTACTAACTGATTTAATCCTCATTATATCCCTATCTAGCAGGAAATATTGTTAATAAAATTTTTTGGCTGAGAAAACAGACCAAGAGCTACTAAGTGCTAAGTAAATTGCCCCCAAATTCACAATTAGTAAAGAAAGTAAGGCACTATTCTGCACTCAAGGAATTAACTCTAAAGACTGTGCAGGCACTTGGTCGACTGTTAAGATATATCTGTTTTCATTCTTATGGGAATATGAGTAAATTAGTCAATTTAATCAGAGCTTAGAGATCAGGCAAGATGAGAAACGTTTCATTTTATTAGGAACTAAGGCAAAGTTTTAAGTTTTACCACTTTTTTCTTTGAAACAATCAGTCTGAGTTGATATGCACAGATTTTATCTACATACATTTATAAACATTCACATATATTTATATATTATTCAAAGGCATAATTAACTTTATTGATAAATAATTTAAGGTACTAGCTCGATGCTACTGGGCATCAATTACAATTCTACAGGGATCTAGCACAGATTTACAGTCACACTTAATGGTATGTCAAATTGTTGGAAGAAAGGTATTGATGTTCAATAATAAAGTAATCAGATTCTCAGAAGACCAGATAGTTCAAACATCTTTCAAAATATGTCATTTATCTAAGTTGACATGCAAAATGCTCTCATATTTCAAACAGTAATGGTAGAAACACCAAAATAAGTATATTTATCTTTGTGGCTGTGTTTTATGGTGCAAGAAAAATACAGAATAAAGGTGAATATTCAAGTCTAACATCTGAAGCCTTGGCCACATGTTGCCAAATATTCAGAAACATTTTGTTTGGAACTATATATGATATTAATAATTTTCTTCCAGATGTTGTAGTATCATTTGATACAAGTTTATTATACCAAGCCAACTTCTGAGATGGCCCCTAGTGACCCTTGCCTCCTGGGATGTACGTTTGTGTTATACTCTCCCTCTGACTGTGGGCTAAATTTAGTCACTTCATTTTAACCAATATAATATGACAAAGATGATGAGATGTCACTCCAGTGATCAGGTGGCCAAAGATTGTGACTTCTGTTTTTCTAGCATATTCTCCCTTCCTTCTGGCTGTGGTGAAGCAACTGGCCATGCTGGAAAAACAAATGAGTGTGAGCCACTGGCCAGTGAGGAACTAAGCCTCTCAGTCCAACAACAATCAAGTTAACTGAACTAGCTGACAACCACGTATGTGAGTATGAAAGCATGTTATTCCCCAGTACAAGTGTCAGATGAGATTTCAGTGCTGGACAGGACATTGATTGTAGTCTTTTGAAAGATTCTGAAGTAGAAGGCCCAACTAAGTGGACATGTCTTCCTGACACACAGATGCCAATTAAGATTTGTAATATGTGTTTTTTAATTGTCTTATTGTGGTTAATTATACATATGTTTATCATTTTAACCATTCTTAAGTGCACAGTTGAGTAGCATTATATACGTTCATGATGTAATGGAACCATCACTGTTATTTATTATTTAACCATCCTCCAAGAGTTGGTAACATCCCTTCCCCTTGAAGGGGAACCACTATTCTACTTTTTGTCTATGCAAATTTTCCTATGCTAGGAACCTCATGTAAGTGGAATCATGTAATCATTTGCTCTCTGTATTGTATCTGGCTTATTTCACTAAGTACAATGATTGCAAGGTCCATGCAATAGTATATATTAAAATTTTATTCTTTTTGAGGCTGTATAATATTCCAATGAAATATATACCACATTTTGTTTTCTATTCATCTGTTGATGGACACTCATTTTTTAAAAATAATGTTGCCGTCAACATTGGTGTACAAATATCTATTCAAGTCCCTGTTTTGAATTATTTTGGATATACAATTAGGGATGGAATTGCTAAGTTATATGGTCCTCCTATGTTTAATCTTTTGTGAAACTACCAAATTGTTTCCCAGCACAGCTGCATCATTTTACTTTCTCAGTAGCAACACATGGGGGTTTAATTCTCTACATCCTCACCAACACTTGTTATCTGGTGTTTTTAATTAATTAATTTTTATTTTTACAGCTATCCTAGTAAGTGTGAAGTGGTATTTTATCATGGCTTTGATTTGCTTTTCTCTAATAACTACTGATACTGAGGAAGTTTTCATGTGCATATTGACTATTTATATATCTTCTTAGAGGAAATATCTCTTAAGTCCTTTGTCCATTTCTTCTTTTGGCTGTATTTTATTGTTGAACTTTAGGGGTTCTTTATATATTCTGGATATTAATCATATTTAACTTGAAAATATTTTCTCTCATTCATTAGGTTGTCTCTGCTTTCTTGATAGTATTCTTTGATGTATAAATTGTAATTCTGACAAAGTTCAATTTATCTATTTTTTCTTCCGTTGCCTGTGTTTTGGGTATTATATCCATAAAGTCATTGCTAAATTAAATATTGTGAAGATTTTCTCTAGTGTTTTCTTCTAATGGTTTTATTGTTTTAGTTCATATATTTAGATTTTTGATCCTTTTTTGGGTTAAAATTTTTATACAATATTAGTAAGGTACAACTTCATTCTTTTGTATGTAGATGTCCAGTTTTCCAAGCACCATTTATTGAAAAGACTGTTTTTCCCTAATGATTGGTCTTGACACTTATAAAAAGCCAGTTGACCATTGTGTGAGTTTACCTCTGTTAAATTGGTTTATATGTCTATTCTTATTCCAGTAACATACTTTTCAAATTATTGTAGCTTTGTAGTATGTTTTGAAATTATGAAGTGTGAGTCCTCTGATGTCATTTTTCTTTTCCAAGACTATTTTAACTAATGCAGGCCCCTTGCAATATATTTGGGGACTAGCTTGTCCATTGTTTTTAAAAAAGGATATAAGAATTTTTATAGAGATTGTGTTAAATCTGTAGATTGCTTTGGGTAGTATTATTTTAACAATGTTAACTCCTCCAATCCGTGAACAAAAATGGAAACTTTTCCTTTTAAGTCTTTAATTTTTTTAAGTAATATTTTTGTAGTTTTCTGTATACAATTATTTCACCTCCTTTGTATATGTATTTCTAATTATTTGATTCTTTTAGGTGCTAATATAAATAGAATTTCTTAATTTCCATTTTGCATCATTAGCTGCTGGTCTATAGAAACACGAAATATTTTTGTGTGTTGAACGTTCACACTACAACTTTGCTGAATTTGTTTTTTAGCTTTAATAGTTTTTTGAATTTTATAATATTTATATAAGATAATGTAATCTGTGAGCAGAGATAGTTCTGCTTTTGCAGTTCTATGGTGTAGTTTTTACTTCAGTTATTATACTTTTCAACTCCATAATTTTTTGGTTCCTTTTGATAATTTATCTCTTTATTGATATTCTAATTTTACTTATATATCCACAAAATGTTTTTGCTTTTGTCCATGTTTTCATTTAACTCATTGAGCACATTTAAGAGTTGCTTTAAGTCTGTCTGGTAAGTCCAAGTTCTGGGCTTCCTTAGTGACATTCTCTGCTGATTTACTTTGTTTCTTTGAATGTGGGCCATTCTTTCTTCTTTCTTTGTATGATGTGTGATTTTTTTGTTGAAAACCAGATACATAAATATTATAATATGGTAAATCTGGAAATTAGACACTTCCCTTCTCCATAGTTTGCTGTTACTTATTTATTTTTTATTATTGCAGGGTATCTGTGTGCTCAGTATCAGCCTCAGGTGAAAGCTTATTATCTTTTCAGGACTGAGTATACATCTTTTCATGACATGTGTGGTGTTTCTAAATTCTCCCATATATGGGGTTGTATTGGAATGTCCAAAAAATAGGTGCAGTGACTTGAATCTCCTGGAAGTTGCTCCAGGTAGTGTGGGTGCAGCAACGGCAGCTCACCTCTGTGCATATACTTCTGCAGTCAGAAGCCATAATGCACAGTCAGAACACGGAACCACCATGTTTGGAGGATCAGTTCCTTATTGTCCACCCTGGTTCCCATACACTGCCCTAGAATCTATGATAACATTCTCAAAACTGTCGTCCATGGAATTGCAGGGTGGGTGATAGATAGTTATAATCAGATTGATTGATGAAATTGACAAAAATTAACCATCCAAGCTCTCCCTGGAAGCTGAAATGTTCACATACAATCCAGAGTTTAAACAGTCATTTCAGGCTGTTTCTGCCAGTATACTTGTTATTCGGGTGTAAAGTCGGATTTCTGGTGCTTTCTGCTCTACCATCTTCCTTGACATCAACCAAATATGTGTTTTTTTAAGCCATTAATATTTAGAATAACTAGTTACATAGTAGTAGATGCCTAATACATTTATGAACATAGAGTCAAATAGATATCAATCAGTAGATGCATGAATAATATTATTTTTGTATAAAAATATGCTGTCTTTAAGAGGAGATATGTGAGAAATAAAAGTTGTTAGATGAGATAAATAGAATCAATAAATGAATTAATATGTAAATAAGTGACATGACCAACATCACAGCTGCATTAAAAGTCAGTATGAATGCTTAGAGCAAACTTTGTGCTATCATACACAAGCTTACTATGATGGGTTATCTAATAAAAACCTCAGGACAAATCTGGTTCTAGTAAAGAACAACCTGGGATACTTGACATATGATTCTAGTTTTATTGCATAGTTTCTACTTAAGTCCCTCCCACCCATACTATATTGCAGAAAACTATTTTTTCTTCAGAATCTTTCAAATATAGTTACCGTTTTTAGAAAAGTAGAACAGTATATTCATCTATGCATTTGTTGACTCAATAGTATTATTAAACACTTATGTAAATCACTGTGTTGGGAATCCTCAAAGAATCAGAACTGAAGAATGGATGGTGCCTTCCCACAAAACTATAACTGGTTAGAATATAATATTTGCCCATATTTGTCTACTAAGTTGTTAGAAGGTATTTCAACAAGAAATATTTAGGGGTCATCTTCCGATTTTTCTTAGGTCAATTCTAGTATCCTGGAAATTGCATGGGAGGTGCTAAACTAATAACAATTTTAAAAACTCAATTTTCTTATAAAACTATAAAAACATTTGCATCAGCACTTTATGTATATAAAGAAATCATTGCAAGACATCTTTATGTCTGTCTTCTAGGAAGTCATTTCCATTATCTTGGTATTTTCATACTCAGTAGCATGGCAATTTTACTGCAAAGTTCTAATTATGATTCAAAAAGATTTATCAGACAGTCAAATGGTGACTCATGTAACAATGTGAATCAAAGTCCAAAAATAGCTCATTTAGATATGAGTACACTTTTTGTCTTCTGTCATTTCATGCAGCATGAGTTGCAACTGACTATAATGTTACTACATGTGACTACAATGGGATATTTATCCGTTGTCATTTTTCTGCCCCATACCTACCCTTCTGGGTACTTACAACCTATGCTACATTGTTGGGCTGTCTGCATACTCTCTTATTGCTTGGATTTCTGGTAGGAGGTACATGTGGAATGTCAGAAAATCAGAAGAAGGGCATAAACTCTCCCTTTCCCATATCCTCTCTTTCAGATAGCATCATTAAAAATGTGCCTTTTCTTTCAGTAATTCTGGTTTTGTTTCATAGTAATGATCATTCTTAAAACCACTCTCTGTGTTCATACCCATAATTAGTCAATTCCTTTCATGCCAAGGTATCATCATAGGAGAAATGGGTAGTAATCTAAAACATTTTCAAGATTTTATTTACATATAAAAAAGGATATCAGGGATATTTATTAGATTTGTATTAGTTGTCTTTTGTAGCTTTATAATGGATTCAGCCTAGTAACCTAAAGAATCCAAAGTTGGCATTAATTGAGATAGTACCTGGTTTTCCCAGTATTACATAGTTTAAAGTAAACAACTGAAAGAGTGTCCCACAATATGAGAGTCTAGGTACATTCTCAAAAATAAGGTAATCTCTTCATTTCTGAGGGATAATTTTGAGGAAAAAAATGGCTTCTTATATTTGGGCAAATTTTTTTTCTCATAAAATAAGTTGAGAACTTTCTACATAGAATTAATGATAAATAGTATCCATAAATGTTAATTTAAAACATACTGTGCTTATAATATATGATAATTATACCTATTAATTGTGCATACAGCTATAAGTATTATGCAAATGTGAGCATGGTTAGATTCCTACTGAAAATAGAAAAAGGCCAACAAACTCAAAATTGAAACAAAAAGTGGTTGTTTGTTTAAAAGAAATGAAATGTAATTGTACTTTAAAATTGCTGGTGAATATATTTTTTATCCTTCCATGTATATGGAAATATGAAAATTGTTTTTACAGACGTGGTCTACTTGTCTTGTAATATAAAGATGGTTATTAGCGAAATAGATAAACTGTCTAGACATAAGTGCAAATGTAATTGTGGCAGATGATGCATAATGTTTGATGATTATTATTCTTATAATGAAAGATCTGAATTATGATGACGGTGTCCAGTATTCTTTTGAAAATAGGCTAGTATATGACAATTAATTTTTTTAAATAAGTGTATTTTGATGATTCTATGAATTTAGTATTTTAAATAAGAATTGGGTTATAAAACATTGCATATATAAGGCTATATTTTCCCCTAAAATTTAATAAAGAGCTCATTTAAAAATGTATGACTGTTATGGCAGTAAATATGCTTTTTGTAGAATCTGCTCTTGGTAAATCCTAATATGCATTTTAATAATCAATTACTGAGCACTAAAATTGGTGTTATAAAATATTTTAGTATCTATTACAGTGTATGATGCATTCATCTTACCAGTTTATGCTAATTTTTATTAACCAATACATTTACCAAAGAGCAATATATTAAATCACAAAATTAAGTGTATGCTTCCTTTATTTTTCCTCTCACTAAGTATCAAAAATACTGCTTTCCCCAACTCATATGTCAATTAAAGATATAATTAACAAAAATTATTTCAAAACTTTCTCATCTCATAAGAAATCTCATCTCATAGGTAAGTGATTTCATTTTCTTCCCTTACCTATTGTTGTATGTACTTTAAAGTTTTATTGTTTTATAGATACTAGTAAACAGGAAAAATTGCTAAATCAGCCGGACCTCTGGAAATCTAATAATGTGAAGTACTGAAGGGATTGACAATTGTGCAATAAGTTGAAGCTATGTAAATGATTACATATAACGTTCTGGTTTCGCATGTCAGAAATTTGGAAGTCACCACACCATCCTAACAGCAAGTAAAAGACTAAACACACTGAAAAATCAACAACTCTTCTTGGATTCCTAAGAGAAGGAAGAACATAGAGCCAGCCACTTTCCCTAAGATTGGAGAGACAGACAGCAAATAGCAGGAGTCACAGCTTCCTGGAGCAGAGATTCCTGAGCAGGAAACAGCACAGAACCAGTGCTGGGGTAGGGAAATATGAACTGTAATGTGCAAATTGCTGGAGTTTCAATGTGGACAATTCTGAAAACTAAAAATTCCAGGGACACCCTGACATAGAGGGAGCCCCATATTATTGTCAGATTTATCTTTAGAACTCAACCAGCGACCCACGGTAAATATTAGAGGGGCAAAGAATCCATTTTGAAATATACCAGAGCACTCTATTCTTAAGAAGGCCTGACCTCAGGGGAAACCAGTTAACCAGAACCTAACCTGCCGGGACATTATTAGAGCCTAACTGACCTGAGGGAAAGGAAATACCAAACTCCAGGTCCTTCAAACCATCTAAAAGGGGAGAAAAAAGTTGAGAAACACTTGGGCAATTTCCTGTCCAAAAGGATAGTTTACTGAAAGACTGAGGTCTAATTATAGGACTATAGAATGCTTCCATTTCCTCACGTCTCACCACCACATTACTAAGGCCTTTTTATAGCAGTTCTTTATGCCATGTACGTCCTGTCTGACTATGAAGAAGAATGACCAGGCATACCAAAAGGCAAAAAGCACAATTAGAGAAGAAAAAGCAAGCATCGGAGCCAGACATGGCAGGGAAATTGGAATTATCAGAACGGAAATTTAAAACTATACAAAGGCATAATACACTAACGGCTTTAATGGAAAAAGCAGATAGTGTAAGAATACATGGGCCATGTAAGCAACAAATGGAAATCCTAAGGAAAAAACAAAAACAAATATGAGAGATAGGAAAAATGTATAACATAAATGAAGAATGTCATTGATTGGAGACACAGATGAGGAAAGAATCTCTGAACTAAGGGATACATCAACAGAATTCTCTAAAATCAAGAAGCAAAGAAAATGACTGAGAAAAAAAACAAAGAGAATATCCACTGACTGTGGGATGACTACAGAAAGTGTAACATACAGTAGTGAGAATTCCAAAAGGAGAAGAGAGGAACAAAGAAATATTTGAAACAATAATGATTGAGAATTTCTCCAAATTAATGTCAGACAAGAAACCACATTCCAGGAAACTCAGAGAATACCAAGTGGGATAAACGCCAAAAAAAAAAAGGACACCTAGGCATATTGTTTCTAAATTAAATAATATCACAGATAAAGAAAAAGTCCTGAAAGAAGCCTAAGGGAAGAAATGCCTCATCTACAGAGGAAAATATGAGAATTATATCTGACTTTTCCTTGGAAACCATGCAAGCAAGAAGAGGGTGGAGTGAGATCCATAAAGTGTTCAGAGAAAAACCCACCAACCTAGAATTTCTGTCCTCTGTGATATTATCCTCAAAAAAGTGAAGGAGAAATAAAGGCTGTCTCAGAGAAACAAAAATGAAGGAGTTTGTTGCTAGTAGACCTGCTTTGCAAGAAATGTTAAATGAAGTACTTTAGAAAGAAGGAACATAATAGAGATCAAATTTATCTACATGAAGTAAGGATGATCACTGAGGAAACATTAAGTGAAGATAAACAAATATTTTTCTTATTCTTAATTGGTCTAACAAAGTTTGTTGAAAGTAATCATACTAAGAATATGTTAGATTGTAAATATATCATGTATTTGTATATCTTTACATATGTTTTCATATAGGTGAAATGAATGACAGCAATGATGCAAGGTACAGATGGGAGAAATTAAGATTATTTTGTTACTTTAAGTTACTTATACTACCTATTAAGTAACACAGTGTAACTTAAAAGTGGACGTGGATTAGCTATAAAATGTGTATTGCAAAGTCCAGGGTAACCACTGAGTAAAGTAAAAAAAAAAAAAAAGGAAATGCATTTCAATTGATGTAATCAAAATATGTATTATTGGATGTATAACATGAAGGTCACATAATCTATAGAAAACCTATTAAAATAAGCTGACAAAGTGGAAAGGAAGAGAGAAAAGCATTCTCTCAAATAATTCCTAAAACCTACTGTTTATGATGGGGCACAAATGATTGACAGTCACAGCTAGATAATCACCTTTATGAGCTACTTAATACAGCACTGATGGGTTTTTTGATTCTAGTGTCTCTGTCTTCAGTATACTTGAGAATCTGGCAGTCAAACCAACAATTAGCAGAATAAGTACTAAACAGTCATGCTTTTTTGTGGTACTAACACCAGAGTCAGGGTCAGATAGTCACTCCAAGACCACTGCTCCCAGTGATAACCACTCAAGTGGCTTAGCTGTAGTCCTGTATGGATGAGCTAGATGCCAAGATCTGAAGGAAGCAAAGAAAAGCATCCAATTACTGGTCAACATCACTAGAAATATTTCCTAATAGTTTACACTTTGGTTGCCCAACATCCATTCACATGCTTCTTTGCATAGTTAAAAGATATTCTGCCTGATTTAATGCAGTCATTCTGCATTCTATCCAAAACACATTCACCCATCTGCAACATATTATAAGTTACTGCCTCTAGTCATGACAACTCAATATTCATCACATAAAATTAAGCATCACAGTACATCTTATATAACAGGATCAATGAATATTTGGTCAGAAGAAAAAACTTGTAAAATTATATAAATATTCACATTTTATAGCAATAAAGAAAATAAGGGTAGAGACAATAGTCTTTATTTCTACAACATGTCATACAACAAGTTATTTCATGGTGAATTGAGTTTCTTAAATACCCTTAATTTGCCCAAGGTCAGAGTCAGTAGTATGGCAGATTCCAGATCAGGTGGTTTAGCTTCAGAGTCCATGCTGTTGACCTCGGCATGGTTGCTTCTCAGCCCTACCATCTTTCTATACTTTTCCTGATTTCTGTAATAAGTCATTGTCAGATACTTACATGTCTCAGGATCTTTAGGACATTTCCTAGTCTTTACTTTTCTGTGAAATTTTCTTTTAATTTATCTCTTCTATTTATTAAAATTAAAATGTGTGAAACTGTATATAGTTTGTGTTTTCAGACTGGCAGGATATGTGATGGTTCCCCTGAATGATTTTGATTCCTCTTACAGCTTTCTCACCTTTTCCCTTGATTTTCCCTTTTGTTTTCTCCCTCACATTGCTTTCAAACTTGTATTTATGAAAGCCTTCCTCTTCTAGTTTCTTCTCTATGCATTCCACCATTGTTGAATGCTACATGCAAAGAAAGGGGTAGATTTTGAGAAATAGTGCTCTTTCTCTTATTGACTTCCCAATCAAAGCAGGTCCACATCAGGCAGCTTACACCAGCCACACCCAGTGTCAACTCTCTAGTTCTTACACTGCCTTCTTCTTCCTAGTTGGACTATTCCTCCTGAATTAACCTTCCTCAACTATAAGAGATGAAAACAATTTTGGCCTAATATTTAGGTGTGGACACTTTGTTTTGGAAAGTCACCTGGAATGCTGTAGTTCTTCTGGGCACTGATATACATCAATTTTAGATAATATATTTTTCTACATCATGAAGCCTAATTTATCATAAAATTTTATTGGATTAGAGCCCTAAATATTTATAAATTTGATACAAGTCCATCTGCACATATTTTATTGGGAACATATGGAACAGTGGAAGGAAGTCATTCAAGAATACACAAGGATATTAAGTCATTTATATTGTTCATTTAACTCTCAACTGCTTCTTCATTTCTACCTCTAATGGGTTTATAGAAGCTAAGAGTACTTTGAGTTTCTCAAGAAAAAAGGGGTCACTGTCTACAGTGTACTTCAGAATCTGGCATTCAAACCAACAATTAGTGGAATAAATCCTAAACTGTCACTGCTTTTTACAAGAGTAACTGTATTTGACCTGATTTAGTTGGAGGGACTCTTGAATCTCAGAAGTATAATGCCAACTGTTTCTTTTAGATGTACTTTTTCTTTTTGTTGGCGATGTATTCATTCAGATCTAATTTCTCATGATATGTTTAAATAAAGAATGCTCTAAAATATTCTATATTCTTTCAAATTTCCCTTTTGGTCGATTTTATTTTCCCCTTTTTCACACTCAGTCCTCAAGTTCTCAAGCACTTTTTCCTTAACCTTTTCACATCTGAAATTCCTTTTAATTTGTCTTCCTAGATGTGTCTGTCTGGTTCTCCTTTGTATCCTAAATGCTGACTGCAATGCCTGAGTAAAGTAAGAAGACTTTTAAAATATACACAACTTGAATGAATATTGAAGACACATTCTCCAATAAATGCCCAATAAATAATCAGACTAATCAACTGCTTGCATGACAGTACTTTTCTGCAAAAAAAAAAAAAAAAAGGATTGAATCACCATTTTCTTAGAGTCAATTACACTTTTCCACCAGTCTGGAAATTCATGAATCTTTTAAGTTATCTATCAAATTAAATCCACCAGACTTACTAAATTTTTCACTTTATACTGATAGTGGATCACAGATCTGTAGACTCTCCAAGATATCAGAAAAAATAGAACCCCTGTGTCCAAAGAATATAGAAGGTGGCAAAATAAGCAAACATTTAGCTTAATGATTATATTGATGTTCAGAAAATTATCTTCTGATTATTTTTAAAATCCTGGAAAATTACAATTATTGCTTGCATGGGTCTAATTTCTTCTCATGTTGCTTTCAAACTTATCTTTATGAAAGCGTTCCTCTTCTATTGTCTTCTCTATGTATCTGGTCATTGTTGAATGCTACATGCGAGAAAAGGGGCAACATGAACTTTGGAGCCAGACTACACGAGCCTGAATTCTTACAACTACGGACATTACTTAATCTCCATGTACTTGATTTTCCTAATTTATAAAACATGAATATAATAGCACTTACTTCGTGGGGCTATGTTAAAGTTGAATCAGTGCCTGTTACATGAATGATTCTCATGCATTCTCATTTGTTGTTCTTTATTTTAAACCTGGTTTAGTCTTCATATGCAGAATGAAATTAGTAATTAAATAAATAAATAATTAAATACAGTGAAATCAAAAAGGAAGATTTCCCTTTCTAAAAATATATTTCAACACCATTTTTTTCTGTATAAAGTATCCAAATTATCACCTAAATGTGTACTGTTCTTTATTAGGTATAACCGCACAGAACAAAACTCTCTAAATCTAGTGTTGCTTTCTACTTGCTCTCAAACAATGTACAGTAAAAAAAATAGTACTCAATATAGTAATAATTAAAGTAGGAGTTTAATGTAAGCATATAACATTAATATATGCATTTCTATATGTAATACTACTGAAAAATTCTTCAAACCATGGGTTTCTGGGTTTCATTAAATAAATTCAGCAATTGCTTCTTTTTTTCATCATAGTACAGCATCACACTGAATGACTTTGGCTTCAGGGCTTCATGTTAATTTGCCTTGTGTTCTTTGAGTCATAGTTTGAGGTTGTATACTAGAGACGATAGTATGGATAAGCTTTGGGTGAATTTTCTTTCAGTGTATTTGGTCTATTATCCACTGATGAGAGTGCTAATCAAAATTTGTTATTCATATACGAAGGGAAAGGAAAAAAGAGCACACTGAAATACCAGGACAAAAATATTCCTTACGTTTGATGTAAAATATCTATTTAAAAGTATTCTACAAACAGAAAAATCTCAATAAGCAGCAACTCTGTTTGCTTATACACTATTCAACTGCAAGTAAGTTCCAGTGAGAAAATTCAAGCACCTTGCTTCTTGAATGTATTATTCATTGTAAATCAACAAACACCTGCCCTAGTCCTCCAAATGTAAGTTCCCCAGTGGACAGAATGGACTTGGATTTAGATATTCACTTTTTCCAATATTTGATGAAATTCAGTATGCTGGGGCTATGGGCAGTGACCTTTTCTTTAGTGTGCATACCATGTAATGCCATACTATTTTAATTTTTTGCTTCCATGGAAATCAGCTTCAACTATATTGTTTGAGCAAAAATAAAATATTAGAAATATTTTTGAGAGATGAAAGCAAGATAATGTAATTTTTAAGGACTTGTTTGAGTACCACTCTACTCATAGAAGGAGAGAATTGCATTTAAATAAGCTTCCCTAACATTGAGATGCTGAGTCTATTAAATATAAAGTATATTTTTTGATAAAGTAAGTCCTAATAATGACATTACCATATTGTTCCCATGCAATTTTTCTTTGTAAACCACACATATAATCTGATGCATATGCTTGAATGGTAAGAAGTTTTATATTCAGCTAGGGGAAATTTTTTTAGAATATCAAGGTACAAGCTTAGCTATCAAATTTGCTTTTGATGAGAAGTCAAGAGAAGATCAATGGAAATTCTACAAGTTAATATAAATCCCTATAAAAAGGGGAGGGGGAAGATCACAGCATGAGAAGTGAAGCAGAAATCTCTCCCCAAAACCACATATAACACAAAAATACAGTAAATACAACTAATCCTGAAAGAGTGACCAGAAAGAAGACTTCAACAGATGGTTTACATCTAGGTAAAAGAGAAGACCTAACAGAAAAGGGTAAAGTAACAAAGCCACAATCCGGTGGGACCCAAGCTCTCCCCCTACCCCAGCTTACTGGTGGGAGGAATAGAAACAGAGTGGGGATGGAGTAGAAGCCCAGGACTGCTAAATACCCACCCCTGGAGATCTAATCTGGGAGCACAAACCTACAGCACATAGCACTCTGGAGATTAGAAGAGTTGGAAAGTAAGACAGGCGGAATACTCAGAGAGACTGAGATACCCACAATGGACCATTCTGGGACAAAAGAAAGGCTGGTACTTTGAAAGACTTCCCAACAGCAAGAGGGCTGCTAAAGGGGTAAGGATTACACAGAGCTTGCTGCTCGGGAGAAAGGACAGGTGGACAAAATTGTCCCAGCACACTCAGCCCAGCAGGTTGGGAACTTTCAGGAGCATCAGGGGCTCCATACATCTGGCTGTCAATGCAGTGCTGAGGCCCCCCACTGCAATAGGCAGCCTGCATTTCTTCCTACTGGCCGGCATCTGCTTCCAAACCTGCTGCCCCCACCATTGTGCCAGGACAACCAGAAGGCAGCTCTGTCTATGACAGCTGCAGGGGCATAATTCAGAGGCTCTGCCCTATACCCTTGGCCCACTAGCCCTGGCAGTGGAGGCAGGCACTGCAGCCGGGAAACAGGAAACACCTCTTTCCTACTGGCAGGCACCAACGCCACTTACCTATGACCCCCGCATTGCTCCAGGTGATGGGCAGCTCTTGAGAATAGAGCTTTTGGGCACTAGAGGGCTCCACTACACAAAATTATTATTCCATATTATTTATTATGAATATGAAGCAATAGAACTTTGTTCAAACCACAATCCCTCAAATAGTAGAAAGAGGCTTCAGTGAAACTGAAATCACCAATCTTCCTGATAAAGATTTTGAAATAAAAATCATAAACATTCTCATAGAGCTACAAAAAAATATTCAAGATATCAGGGACAACTGCAAGAAAGTGATAGAAAATTTGAAGAATACAGTATCTGAAATGAAACATGCAATGGAGGGATTTAAAAGCAGATTAGAAGAGACAAAGGAGATGGTAAATGGAATATAAATTAGAGAACAGGAAGACAAAGAAGCTGAGGCAGAGGGAGAAAAAAGGATCTCTAAGAATGAAAGAATATAAAGAGAACTAAGTGACCAATCCAAATGGAACAATATTCATATTATAGGGGTACCAGAAGAAGAGAGAGAAAAAGGGATACAAAGTGTCTTTAAAGAAGTAATTTCTGAAAACTTCCCCAATCTGGGGAAGGAAATAGTCTCTCAGGCCATGGAAGTAAGTTCACAGATCTCCCAACAGAAGGGACCCAAGGAAGACAAAACCAAGACATATAATAATTAAAATGGCAAAAATCAAGGACAAGGACAGAGTGTTAAAATCATCCAGAGAGAGAAAAAAGACCAAATACAAAGGAAAATCCATCAGGCTATCATCAAATTTCTCAGCAGAAACCTTACAAGCAAGAAGGGAGTGGCAAGAAATACTCAATGCAATGAAACAGAAGGGTCTGAAATCAAGAATACTCTACCAAGCAAGATTATCAGTTAAATTTGAAGCAGGGATTAAACAATTCCCTAATTGGGATTTTCTCTAGATGGATGCACTCCTAAGGCTAAATAGATGTCACCAGAGAAAGTAAAGCCACAGTAAATGAGGTAGATCAATTAAGTACAAACCAAATGCAAAATTAAATCAGCTACCCACAAAGTCAGGCAAGGGATACATAAAGAGTAAAGAATATGACATCTGATATATAAAGAGTACAGGAGGAAGAAAAAGAAGGAAAGAAAAAAAGAACCTTTATATTGTGTTTATAATAGCATAATAAGTTAGTTAAGTTAGACTGTTAGACAGTAAAGAAGTTACCCTTGAACCTTTGATAACCAGAAATCTAAAAGCTGAAATTGCTGTAAGTACGTATCTATCAATAATCACCCTAAATGTAAATGGACTGAAGGCACCAGTCAAGAGACATAGAATTACAGAATGGATAAAAAATCAAGACCCATTATATGCTGCCTACAAGAAACTCACTTCAGACCCAAAGACATACACAGACTAAAAGTGAAGGGAGGGAAAAAGATATTTTATGCCTATCATAGGGAGAAAAAAGCAAGAGTTTCAGTACTTGTATCAGACAAAATAGACTTCAAAACAAAGAAAGTAACAACAGTCAGAGAAGGACATAACATAATGATAAAGGGGTCAGTCCAACAAGAGGATATAACCATTATAAATATCTATTTAACCAATATGGGAGCGCCCAAATATATGAAACAAATACTAACAAAATTAAAGGGGGAAATAGAATGAAATGCATTCATTTTAGGACTCTTCAACACACTAATCACTCCAAAGGACAGATCAGCTAGAAAGAAAATAAGCAATGAGACAGAGACACTGAACAACACATTAGAACACATGGACCTAACATACGTCTACAAAACATTCCACCCAAAATCAGCCAGATACACATTCTTCTCAAGTGCATATGGAACATTTTCTAGAATAGATCACATACTAGGCCAATAAAAGAGCCTCAGTGAATTCTAAAAGATTGAAATTTTGCCAACCAAATTCTCAGATCACAAAGGTATGAAACTAGAAAGAAATTGTGCAAAGAAAACAAATAAGCCCACAAACACATGGAGGTTTAACAACATGCTCCTAAATAATCAAAAATCAATGACCAAATAAAAACAAAAATCAGACAATATATGGAGACATACGAAAACAGCAGCTCAACACCCCAACTTCTCTGGGACACAGTTAAGGCAGTTCTTAGAGGCAAGTATAAAGCAATACAGGCTTACCTCAAGAAAGAACAATCCCAAATGAACAGTGCAAACTCAAAATGAAACTAGAAAAAGAAGAACAAATGAGTCTGTAAGTCAGTAGAAGGCACGACATCATAAAGATCAGAACAGAAATAAATAAAATTGAGAAGAACAAAACAATAGAAAGAATTTATGAAACCAGGAGCTGGTTCTTTGAGAAAATAAACAAAATAGATAAACCCCTAGCCAGACTTACCAAGAAAAAAAGAGAGTCTACACACATAAACAGAATCAGAAATGAAAAAAGAAAAATCACTGTGGACACCACAGAAATACAAAGAATTATGAAAGAATATTGTGAAAAATGATATGCTAACAAATCGGATAACCTAGAAGAAATTGACAACTTTCTGGAAAAATACAACTTTTGAAGGATGACCTAGGAAGAAACAGAAAATCTGAACAGAATAATTACCAGCAAAGAAATTGAATTGGTAATCAAAAAACTACCTAAGAAGAAAATCCCTGCACCAGATGGCTTCACTGCTAAATTTTTTCAAACATTGAGTGAAGCCCTAATACCCATGCTCCTTAAAGTTTTTCAAAAATTAGAAGAGGAGCAAATACTTCCAAACTCATTCAGAGGCCAGCATCACTCTAATACAAAATCCAGGCAAAGACACCACAAAAAAAGAAAATCACAGACCAATATCCCTGATGAACATAAATGCAAAAATACTCAACAAAATTTTAGCAAACTGAATTCAAAAATACATCAGAAAGATAATCCATCATAATCAAGTAAGATTTATTCCAGGGATGCAAGGATGGTACAATATTTGAAAATCCATCAACATAATATACCACATCAACAAAAAGAAGGAGAAAAATTACCATAGATGCTGAAAAAGCATTTGACAACATTTAACATCCATTCATAATAAAACTTCTCAAGAAAATGGGTATAGAAGGCAAGTTCCTTAATATAATAAAGGCTGGATATGACGAATGTACAGACAACATTATACTTAACAGCAAAAAGCTGAAAGATTTTCCTTTAAGATCAGGAACAAGATAAGGATGCCCACTCTCCCACTTTTATTCAACATAGTATTGGAGGACCTAGCCACAGCAATTAGACAATACAAATAAATAAAATGCATCCAGATTGGTAAGGAAGAAAAAACTGTCACTATTTGCAGATGACTTAATATTGTACATAAAAAAACCTAAACAATCCATCTCAAATTACTAGAACTAATAAGTAAATTCAGTAAAGTTGCAGGATAAAAAAATCAACACATGGAAATCTTTTGCATTCTTATATACTAGCAGAAAGGAATCAGGAAAGTAATTCCTTCACAATTGTATCAAAAAGAATAAAAATCCTAGGAATAAACCTAACCAAGGAAGTGAAAGACCTATAATCTGAAAACTACAGGAAACTCTGAGAGAATTTAAAGATACCAATAAATGGAAATATATTCCATGCTTATGGTTAGGAAAAATTAATATTGTCAAAATGGCCATCCTGCCTAAAGCAATGTATTCAATGCAATCTCTATCAAAATATCAATAGCATTCTTCAATGAACTAGAACAAATAGTTCTAAAATTCATATGGAACTACAAAAGACCCTGAATAGCCAAAGCAATCCTGAGAAGGAAGAATAAAGCTGAGGGGATTACACTCCCCATTTTCAATCTCTACTATAAAGCCACAGTAATCAAGACAATTTGGTACAGGCACAAGAACAGACCCATAGATCACTGGACTATAATAGAGATCACTTATATAAATTCACACATATATATCCAATTAATATATGCTAAAGGAGCCATGGATATACAATGGGGAAATGACAGCCTCTTCAACAACTGGTGTTGGCAAAACTACATCAGCAAGATGTAAGAAAATGAAACTGGATTATTGTCTAACTCCGTACACAAAAGTAAACTCAGATGGATAAAAGAAGTGAATGTAAGTCATGAAACCATAAAACTCATAGAAGAAAACATGGGCAAAACTCTCTTGAATATAAGCATGAGCATCTTTTCTTGATCACATCTCCTCAGACAAGGGAAACAAAAGCCAAAATAAACAAGTGGGACTACATTAAGCTAAAAAGCCTCTGTACAGCAAAGGACATGATCAACAGAACAAAAAGGCATCCTACAGTATGGGAGAATATATTTGTAGAAGACATATCTAATAAACATCCAAAATGTATAAAGAACTCATGCCTTAACACCCAAAAAACAAATAAACCAATTAAAAATGGGTGGAGTGTATGAACAGATACTTCTCCAAAGAAGAAATTCAGATGGCCAACAGACACATGAAGAGATGCTCCACATTGCTAACAATCAGAGAAATGCAGATTAAATCCACAATGAGATATGTCATCTCACACCACTTAGGATGGTCAACATAGAAAAGACTAAGAACAACAAATGCTGGCAAGGATGCAGAGAAAGGGGAACCCTCCTTCGCTGTTGGTGGAAATGTAAATTAGTTCAACCACTGTGGAAAGCAATATGGAGGTTCCTCAAAAAACTCAAAATAGAAATACCATTTGACCCAGGAATTCCACTCCTAGGAATTTACCCTAAGAATGCAAGACCCCAGCTTGAAAAAAGACATATGCACCCCTATGTTTATCACAGCGCTGTTTACATTAGCCAAGAAATGGAAGCAACCTAAGTGTCCATCAGTAGATGAGTGGATAAAGAAGATGTGGTACATATACACAATTGGAATATTACTCAGCCATAAGAAGAAAACAAATCCTACCATTTGCAACAACATGGATGGAGCTAGAGGGTATTATGCTCAGTGAAATAAGCCAAGTGGAGAAAGACAAGTATCAAATGATTTCACTCATCTGTGGAGTATAAGAACAAAGCAAAAATTGAAGGAACAAAATGGCAGCAAACTCACAGAACCCAAGAATGGACTAACGGTTACCAAAGGGAAAGGGACTGGGAAAGATAGGTGGGAAGGGAGGGATAAACGGGGGAAAGGGGTATTACGATTAGCACACATAATGTAGCAAGGGGTTGGGACATGGGGAAAGCAGTATAACACAGAGAAGACAAGTACTGAGTCTATAGCATCTTAGTACACTGATGGACAGTGACTATAATGGGGTATGTGGTGGGGACTTGATAATAGGGGGAGTCTAGTAACCATAATGTTGCTCATGTAATTGTACCTTAATAATACCAATATATATATTGGTATTTTTAATAACAGCTAATATTTGTTGACTACTTACTATGTGCCAAATATTATGCTAAGCATTTTACATGCATTATTTCAATTTAAGTTTCAAAGTCATCTTCAGTGGCATCTATTGTTATCATTTCTCAGATTCACGCACTTAATTCAGTAATATGTATCAGAAAGAAGTATTTTGCTCAAGTCCACACATACTCTGCAAATTGTTGACCTGGAATATATATATATATATATTGAAGGGATATTTGTTAAAATAAACTTTTCTTGGTTTCATATATCTTCATTTAAAAAGTAACTTAAAATTTTTTTATATAGTCTAGAATCATTTGCATTACTTTCAATCATATTAGTGTATATGGACTGGTTTAGTAGTAATAGAAATAGTAAAAAATTGTTTTCATTTATCAGGTATTTACCACTTGCAATGCTCTGTGCTAGGCACTCTACATTCATATCATCTTATGTTTTCTCATGAGGAAGATAGTATCTCCAATTTCCACATAAAGGAATAGAAATACAGCACAAAGTTAGCATGTAGAAGAGCTATAATTTGAACCCAGGCAGTTGTAGGCCTTCATTGTTTTAACTGAAGCATTTTTGCCACAGATTCATGATTGGTTCCCCACGCCTTAACTATAGCTTTGATTCTAGGGCCTCCCAGGGATTTATAAGGATGAGGTGACACTTTATATAAGGAATTCTAGAGGAATGTTGTGGGGCTGCAGTGACTTTGAGCAAGTAACTGTATCTTTCTCTTTCCAAACTCTAATCAAAGAAGTGGAGTAATAATGTTATTTACTACAATGTCAAAATATCGAGATTTTGTAGCCAGAGATCTTAACACAGTCCTTGGTCCATAGGAAGTGTTCATTAGACAGTAATTATCCTTATTTATTTTTATACTCTTCCAATTTCCAGGTAGTGCAACTGATCACTATCCCTTCATCAATGCAAATATCTTGTGTTCTGGCAACACCAGAGTACTGTTCCTCACACACAAAAATATTTTTCTGCTTATGTTTACTCTGGTTTCTTCATTGAAATTGCCTTTCCTGACTTCTGCCTTGCATTCTCTTCATTCCTTAAGTCCAAGATCAAATGTTATCTCTTCTCCTTAGCTTTACCTGAGCCTTTAGAAAGAATAATTTATCCTGTAACCTCACAATACTTTTTGCATACCCCTAATATGCCATTTATCACATTGAAATACAATTAATTATTTTTAATAACAGCTAATATTTGTTGACTACTTACTATGTGCCAAATATTATGCTAAGCATTTTACATGCATTATTTCAATTTAAGTTTCAAAGTCATCTTCAGTGGCATCTATTGTTATCATTTCTCAGATTCACGCACTTAATTCAGTAATATGTATCAGAAAGAAGTATTTTGCTCAAGTCCACACATACTCTGCAAATTGCTGACCTGGAATTTAACTCAGGACTATATGACAGTGGAACATATCTCTTAATCTCAATTATATTTGAGTAGTAAGTACCACATTCATACCAAGAACCCCATAATAGGGATCATGTCTTATTCATCAAGTTTAATCCTCAGTATCTAGATGAACTTCTGACCAGAGTAGGCATTCAAATATGTAGTAGATGTGTGAATCAATTGATTAACTTCTCTTTAGAGGAGCTAAAGTACCTGAAAATTGCTAATAATGATTTAATATACATAGGAGCTTCAACATTCCTAGAAGAAACTTGCTAGAAGACCATAAAGACATAGGCCATTATCAGAGAGGCCTAAGAATCAGCTCTGAGCAATCTGTGTCTCTAATAGAAACAACTTGGACACCAAGAACAGGTGAGTTGGGTAGGGGCGGTCTTTAAGATGGCCTTAGATGAGACAATGTATGAAGGTGCAGAGATCTGCCTTTCAAAGAACCTACCAAATAGTAGAATATATTGCTATGTAAAGAGTCAAGT